>NC_053403.1:2636447-2936447 GCF_016859285.1 Xiphias gladius | reverse complement strand
CATCTAGCTCTACAAACGTTCTTGTAACTGCAGTCAGCGGCGGAGTGGCCACACACAAACAAAACAAAAAAAGACAAAACAGAGAGACAAAGAAAGAGAGAGAGAGAGCGGGAGGGAGAATCGACGTGGCTGTGTACGTGTGATCAGCCCCGTTTCATTCATGTGTTGGTATCTTTATCAGGGTTTAAACACTGAGGCAGCAGTGGACCGTTGCTGAGTCGCTTTACACGAATAACAAAGTTCTGGGAAAAAAAACAAAAAAAAAATCACAGGTGCAGCTGAAAAGCTCAGAGGAAAGAAGCTAAGATCCAAAACAATCCAAATACTACAAATAGCTGTGCATCTAGCAGCAGTAACAACAGAGAGGAGGAGCAGAGCGGCAGAGTGGCCTCAGGACCACAGCTCCCAGTGATCCCAGTACAAACACCACTCAAGTTCTACACTCAGGGCCGGGCAGAAGTCAACAGGAAGCTAGTCTGAGTTTATTTAGCGGGATAATGTTGTGTGGCTGTGTTTTCTGCTCCGGTGAGCAGCAGCTCAGACCGACAGGACTTTATGACGGAGCGAACCAACGAAGGAGGGAAAGCCACTAATGCTATGTCTGGTGCTGTATTTACTGCTGTAGTGTCCAGTTTGAATTCTACTCTCAAGCTCTCTATAGCTTCTAACATGTAATTATAGAGACCGGAAAGTGAAAAATCGAAACACATTTTAATACGTTGCATACGGAACAGCAGTAAATAGCAGCTACGTTACTTATTAATGTTCAGCTTTTGTTGATATATGGTCATTTTTTTGAGATTGCAGCTACTGCAATATGACTGTAATAAGAAAAGGTGCTCCCATCAAACATTTCTTCACAACCTCCAGTCACAAAGTCATCATAGAATCTGTAATTGAATTGTGTAAATAATGATTTGATTACAAAATTATAAAAATATAATTCATGCATTGTTCTACAAATCATCATAGCTAATTCATCCTCTACATGTCTCTTGTAAAAGTGTGACGGGGGCCGTACGTGGTGGTCTGTCTCCCGACGGGTTTTGGTGGGTCAGCCCGGTAAATCTCGGGCCAATACCTATTGCTTATACTTTATTCATTTTCTATAAGTTCTTCAAACAATCACATTTTTTTTTACAGCTGGCTTTCAGTTTTTCAAATACATTATTACCACAGTTTAGCACAAAACAACAAAAAAAAGGGTCACATTTAGCTTTTTTTTTCTAGTTTGGGGGGGGTGCTGTTATAAATTTAGTCATTTTTGGTCACAACAACCAACTAAAAACAATGTCTGAGATCCTTTACGGCGTCAGCTATGTAAATCCAACTTTGAAACGTCCATTATTCAGTAACGTTTGCGACATTTACATTTCTGCGGGAAGCTACGCCGCAGGCTGGCAAGGCTTGAGGCCACTGACAAAAAACCACTGGAGCAGACGAGCGCTTGAGTTATTTAGCCAAAACACGTCGGTCTTTATACCACAAGTGTTGCCGGAGTTTCTGACCTCTTCAAATTCAGTGTCATTAGTATCAATCACCAATACGAATGGATCGATCACATGTTACATCGCAACCTGAGCACATTATCATTCTTCTCAGTGGTGCAATATTTGCTCCTCTGTTGTTGCTGTGTGCAGTGATCACCTCTGTAGATTAGCGGATTTACACACTGAACATTTGTTATTTACCATTAAAAACCGCCCGTAGTCTCCTTGGAAACAGGCAGCCATTTTGGATTCTCACAGGGAAGAAGCTGATGTCGTAAAATGTGGCTGCCATCACTCAAACTGTCGTTCCCTGTAGTGACGGGTCGTCTGATCCGAGCTGCAGACACCCACACAGACACAGACGCAGACACAGACACAGACACACACACACACAGTATATGTGTCATACAGTGGATTTAAAGGTAGATAGTCAGATAGTGATGGTTAACACGTACAGGCAACTGATCCACAGAGGGGAAATGCAGTGTATCCTGATATTAGTTTGTATGTTCTGTAATTTAATATTTGAAAATATTACAATATATCCATTTAAATAAATTCATTGTAAAATGTAGTTATATCCCTCATTTATTATGCATAAATTATCATAGTATAGTTCTTTCATGTTTTCTATACTTTAAATGTATTCTACAAAATATTCTACCTACAGTTTTTTGGTGCAGACTTGAAAGTAAAGTGAGAAATGAAATGGTGAAACTTAAATATATTAAATCTTCACTTATCAGTAATTTTATATTGACACCGAATCACAGTGTTGGTCATCGTACTGAAACAAGAGAGAATTATCTCCAACTCTGCAGCTCTACGGAGCCTTTCAGCCTCTTTTAGCTCATAACTTTTGGTTTTATGATATATTTATATCGCCGTTGCATCGTTCGAATGTGGGTAAAGATGAAATATTCCTGACCCGTTTGGATTAAAAATGTAGTCTATAAGCGCAACGGAACTTTGAAGTAGTTTACCTTAGATGGTAACACTACAGACAAAGACGAGGATGTTTGCGTGCTTTGCAAAAAGCAGCTTCCTGACTCTGCGAACACAACAGATCTGAGGACTCACCTGCTTCTGCAACCCAGGTGAGGCAGCAGAGGTGCAAGAAACGAGTGGAGCACAGCGCCACCTGTGCAACCTTGTCCAACTACCAACTCTTCATCACACTCATCCTCAGGACTTTCGCCAGAAAAAGAATCCAAGTCGTACCGAAATCTAAAGACGCACAGATACTCTCTCTGACCACGGCTGGATCGACATCGCTGGGGAGGGCATTACGCCGTATGGGTTGTGTTCGAATAAATTCCATTAAACTATGTGTTAGTTTGAATTTCTTCAAACTTGACTTTTTGAAAAAGCGTCAGTGCTATAATTTTTATGTCATCACGCCAATCGCCCTCATTTTCCAGCATCAGGAGGCAGCTTTTTTATAAGCAAAACAAGCTCTAAAAACCACTACCTGCTCAACAGCAACCGGCAGACGGACACAGTCAGAGACCAGCTGGTGAAAACGGTGGAGCATTTAGCAGCTAAAGAGACAGATATTTCCTTCAGGAGCTGGTGGAGACCAAAACCAGAGCTAAAAGAAGTTATTGGATCAGCACACAGCTGTTATTGGACCTACATTCATCAGGCGGACACAACAGCGACTCAGATGGGATGTTATTGTTGCTCTGTGTGTGCTGGATGTCTGCAGCTATTTGCTGACAAGTTCATCAAAACAATTTCATAAGGTTTTCATTCGGAGTTTCTCTGCCCACAGATGGCAAAAAAAAAAATCAATTAATGCAGCTTTAATTTTTCTTCTGCGAGAGTCAGGGCCTGAGGATGTTGATGTAATTCAAATCAATCAGTTCTTTTTGTTCCAGATCACAGTATCTCAACAACCACTGAACAATTAGACGTTAAATGTGCTGTGAATGTTGATGATCCCCAGATGGTGAAATATAATGATTTTGTTAACCCCCCTGACCTTTCCTGTAACGTCACCATCAGGGCAAAGTTTCCACCTGTATCTAGAGTAAAAGTGGGCAAATTACCATAGAATTTACAGAGGGTATTTATTAGAGGATGACCCCGTGACCTTTCCTCTCTGGCCAATCTCAGGACAAACTTTACAATTTCAGTTTCTAAAAATAGTTATCTGCCTATCTGCCTTTTATTTTGGGAGCGTGGAGTGTCTCTGCAGGGTTTTGGCTTTCAAAAGATCTTTTTTTTTGGGGGGGGCTGATTTTTGCATAAAGAATGAGGAGAAGATTTGGAGCCGAATTAAGAAACATTAAGCCGGAGAGAGCAGCTGAGTCTGCAGGAGGCTGATTAACATTTAATACAACGGAGAGACAGAGAGACAGACAGACAGAGACAGACGCCGTCCATGTTACTGAAGGAATTCATACAAGCTGTCTTTTTTCTTTTCTTCTGCTGCTGAATGAATGAATGGACGAATTAATAAATGTTGATGATTATTTTTCAGTTTTGGTTCTATATTTGTATATGGATGTAAATACCACCAGACCTTGTCAAGATTACTAAAATTTTAAGAAATATTGAGGAAAAGGCTTTTTTGTGTTTGTGAGAGAGACAGAGGGAGACACAACCTAATTAAATTGACTGACGACAAGGACATAATTTATACTTGGGGGCTCGCTAAAATCTCTCCAAACAGTGTCCTCTAATTGACCAGCGACCACAATACAGATGAGCGAAGAGGGGAGCTGTTGAAAAAGTCTCTGAATGAGTCGCCTTTAGTTGTTACTGTGCTCTCGCAGCAACAAGCTTGTGTGACTGGGAAAATTTGTAAAGAAAAAAAGTCGAGAGTTTTAACACTTAGCTGAAGTGGAGAAAAAAAAAAAAAAACAGGTGCAATGATAAAAACGGAGTGCGACAAAGTGCAATGGAAACACCGAGGAGACGATACATCACAGCAGATGAAAAACGTCGGCTCTACGCGGAGTGATGAGGAGCCCGTGACATTCCTCAAATCTATACAGTAAGCAAACAGAAACGTCACGTTTCCATCACATTTTCCGAGCGGTCGTCCCTCATTTGAGGTTTGACTGGAGCTCTATCAGTTACGTCATTTCATTGCACCATCTTCCTCTGCAATGATTTAACAGAACCCGACTGGAGAATTGGCTCTGCAAACTGTTTATCTACCAACTGCTCATATGCGTGTAAGAGTAGTGGATGGAAACGCCCATTAATTTGCATTTTCTTCTGCAGATTTTATGGAAATTCGGATGCAAGGATGCTTCCGAGGGGCTCCAGCTCCACTGCTGCTGAGCCTGTGCTCACCATTATATATATAATATAAACTGTAGTTTCAAGTTTCTAGGGACAGTGAACTGACAACGAACCCAATTTCCCAGAGACTGCTGCTGTGCCATGTGAGAAACCTAGACAGAGATTCTTTCTCATCAGAAAGTTTTGCGGTTTTATTGTCAGTTTCGGAATCAGTGTTTGTCCGCGTGATAGAGCGCCCCCTGGTGTTTCACATCTCAGTCCGGTATGGTAACCTGACTATGGCAAAAGAAAACAGACCAGCTAGGGCTGTAAAAGGCAGCTGGGAAAAGTGCAGGTCGCCGGGAAGGATCATTGGCTGCTCTGTGTAGTACTGCTGTAAACAGGAGACCTCTGTCAATTGTTAGTGACACTGAACATCCCCTCTTTTCTGAATTTGAGTTAATGCCTTCTGGACGACACAATAGGACACCTCCGGTAAACAAAAAGGTATGTAGGGGATCATTTGTTCCAAATACAATCAACAGAATGGACAAACTGCACTAGAATATCCCCATGTCGGGGATCCCATTAAATTGTACTGTATAAACTGTTGTATATACAAACAGCATATCGCTGTGGTGCTGATGTTTGACCTTGTGTGTGTGTCTTCATTGTTTCTTATTGTTGGGATCGTTCTTTTATCGTGTTGTTGCTTTTAGTGGTGTGACAAAGACAAATTTCCTGCCGTCGCGGGACAATTAAGCTCTGTTCTATTCTACATTTGCTTTACCTGAGGACACCTGATCTCGTCTTATTTACGGAGGTGGTTGGGGCTGTAGGCAACCTGAGAGGAAGACTGCAGATGCTGCTCAGGGCTGAAAAAGTACTTTCACCTCCTCTGCATGTTTTCTGGGTAAAAAAGGAAAAAAAAATGTAATTGAACCTTTTTTTTTTTTTAACAGTGAATCTTCTCCTAAAAAGATGCTGGATATGAATATCAACCAGAGAACAGGCTCTATAGGACAAAGCTGTCAATGAAACTAAACATGATTATAAATAGGATTCGAGCATTGAAATACATAGATTTACATTTGTAAATTACTGTTATTATGGGACGCTTGATAACACATTTTTTTTTTTTTAGTTGAAGAACCTGACTCCTGAAACCAAACCCACACCCTTGCAGGTCGATGTTTTCTTTTCTCCATGCAAAGCTTTTCAACAAAGCTGCAGACACAACAGCAGCGTGACAAAAGGAATCGACACCAAAACAATTACTGAACAACAGCCCTGGGAGAATCTATAAAAATCTGTTTTTATGAGTGATTTTCGAGCTTCTACTCATCAATATATTCAGTACAGCACAGTCTGTGGATCATTTCTATTCAAACACACATACTGTGCTGTGTATTGTAAGCTCCCGGCAGCGTGTTACAGTGACATCTGGATCAGCGAAGAAAGAAAGAAGAACTGAGGTTTATTTGACTCACTCGACGATCAAAAATTAATCCACTATCGTCACTTTGCGCTGGATAAAATAAATAGTCTAAATAGTTTTGTGTAAATAAATAGTCTCCTATTAAAGTCACCAGCTACGAGCAACTTTGTCCAAAACAATCTCGTCTCAATCCTGGCACTACTGAGAGGCTAGTCTTGTTTCATAGTCAATCACAGTGCGCCCACATAACAATAACAATAATAACAATAATAATAATAATAATAATAATAATATTAATTCCTCCCATAACTGTGAACTGAGCGAAGGAGGAAGCTGAGGTTCCCATGAAACAAACGAAGTGAAACACTTGAATCTGAGTAAATAAATGAGCCAAAAAAAACAGGCTAATTTATGCAGAAATATGCAGAGGCTCACTGGCCTGTGGCAGAGCCCAGAGGGCTTCACTTTAGCTCCCTGTAATCGAGTGGTACGGCCGGAGCAGACGATTGGTTGCTTGGTATCGTTGGCGGTGGTGTTCTGTCAAATCGAGACCACATTTCCCATCAGCCCTCTTTCCTCACAGATGAGGATAAAGACATTCCAGCAGATATTCCCTGCAGATCTGATCCAGTCTTGTTTGTGTTTCTTTTTTAAGCACTAATTCTGCCTCCCCTTAATGTGTCTGGGATGATTTATCGATGCTAAAGCTGGAAGAAGGGACGTGTTGTGCTGGATGTATGTTTGGGATTCAGGCGGTCTTGCCTCTGCTGCCGGCTGCCTCACTGGATGTCAGCCTGCTGCAGACCTGAGCAGCATTTTAACAGCCAGCAGGCAGCTCACAGCACCACAGTGTCCCATTTCTACCACATGCAGAGCTCAGAGCAGAGCTGGAGAGTAATGAAGTACTTTTACTCAAATACTCTATTTAAATACAGTGTTGAGGCATTTGTGCTTTACTTGAGTCATTTTATCCTAATATTCCTTTACCAGGCTCCATTTTAAGACAGAAATATTGTACTTTTTTTTTTTAAATCAATATGGTACATTTATCTGACAGCTGCAGTTATACTTTGCATGTTAGGATTTTAAGTACTAAACATATCAGCTTACAAGTTATTCTGCCCTTTTAGCCATAGTAGCAGCAGAGCTGCAGGGTAGGCGACGTTGGTCGGCGAATCGGTTCACCACCTGGTCCACGCTGAACAATTTGGTCCCACGCGTTCACGTTCTCCTCGGCTCAGCTACGGCAACCGCAGCCTCTCAGGGCTGCAGGCATGGCTGTAAACGCTCGGTCTTGCTGCTAATTAAACTCCCCAGAGGCATGTCGGCCACTTAAAATGAGCTCCACCAACAACAAGCTCCTACATTATGACGGCCCCGTCTCCCAGAAATATCGCCTCTATGCGACTTACACTGCAACAGCAAATACGTTTCGTAAGGAAACCGCATCGCTGGCTGGATTAGGCCCAGAAGCCATGTGTTTACTGAATGAATGAAGGCTATATCTATCGACGGCAGCGGAGTCACCGGGAGGCGGTGGCGGTGGCGGTACAACGTGCACAACTATCACACCAGAGATTGGTTAAGATTACGGAAATATTGTGGTTTCCGTTACATGTCAGTAACACATTACACGTACACATTAATGCGTCAGTATTGATAATATAATACAACACATAATATATATTTTAGCATTCTTAAAGCGGACATTCGGCATAATGAGTACTTTTACATCAGGGCTGCAACTAACCATTATTTTCAATAGCGATTGATCTGACAGTTATTTTTTTCGATTCATCGATTATCGTTTTGTCTACAAAATCCCAGATAAAAGTGAAAAATTATCTGCTGCAGACCAAGGTGATGTCCTCAGATGTCTAGTTTTGTCTGACCAACAGTCCAAAATCCAAAGATATTCATTTGACTTTCATGCGTGACAAAGAAAAGTTAGAAATAGCAAATATTTGACTTTTTTTTTTTACAAAGATGACAAAAACAACTATTTGATTGTCAAAAATATTTGCCAGTAATTTTATATTTTAATATTTTCTGTCGATCGACTAATCGATAAACTGACTACTCGCTGCAGCTCTGTCTTATGTCTGATAGATTCTGCATGTAACACTAATACCTTACTTACTTTAGCTCAACTAAAAACTATCAGTCCATTGCTTCTACTTGTACTGCAGTGTCACACGGCCATGTTTCCTCGCATGTTAACTCTATAACGTACACACTATATACTAACGCTGACAGTCAGCAAACTATTCTGTACAGGTGGCAAATGATTTTCATAGTCTGAGGTGGCGTAAACTTGCAACTCTGTCATTTTCTCACAGGTCAATAGAAAAATGCTGCTTTGTAACAAGAGAAAGAAAATCGCTGCAAACTTTGATCCTCAGTCCCCACCACCACGTCTCACTTGACATCACATCATGCCATTGGTTTTGGGGCACTCTTTTTTGTTTAGTTTTCTTCGTTCCATAAATTTTAGAGTTTGTTTTCCCTCAGCGACCCTGGGTTCCTTCTGACTTCCCTGATCTTCTCTTTCCATCCCCTTTGTATTTCTTATAGATGTTCCCGATTTCATTTTCTCTTAATTCTGCTTTTCCATCTTCTCTGTCTTTCTCCGTCAGTCATCGTGCTTCCATTCCCTCGACCACCTTACTTCTCTTTCCCCTCTCAGTTCCTCCCTCTCCTCCTCCTCCCCGTTTCAGTCTATCTTTGTCTGCTGCCTCTCCTGTTTCCTCAAATGTCCTCCGATTCCCTCACCGTCGTCAGCGCCTCTGTTCTCTTGCTTCCTTTTCTTCTCGATCTTCTCCCCCCTCCACCTCTCATCTTTTTTTTTTCCCCCCTTCCGTCACATCTGTCCTCTGTTTCGTCTCCTTCCTCCTGTTTCCCTGCCTTCTGAAACATCAGCGCTCACAGCGGGCTGTCGAACCACCCGCAGTATCTACCCACAATTCACTTCTCCTCATTATGAGGACGCCGGGTGATGGCGGTGCCGAGTTCAAACGCTGAAATCAGCAATTAAAAGAGGTTTATGAGTCAGTTTCGGTGAAGAGGTGAAAGCGGGGCTGTTGTGTTTGATGCCGTCGTCAGCATCGAGATTCTTTTCTTTTGCTGTCAACCACTTAAAATCTTTTTTAATGATAATTCCGACACAAAGACGTTTACTCTGCCTCTGCTGCAGCATCTGGTCAGAGCTCCACTGGACTTCCACATCCTGAACTGTGATCAAAATGAAACGGACACATCAATGCTCATCTAATGAACAGAAAACTGTACTGAGGCTGTTCTTTCCCACACTGTGCCAAATTGCACCAAATCATTTCTAGCTCATATTTTTTAAGTTTCCAAACTTCACACCTCTACAGAATGAGGAAACATTTTGCTTTTTTTTTTTTTAAATGATGCCACTTTGCTTCATAAAAATAAGTCCGGAGAAATTTTGCTGCCTCCTGTACTTAAAAATCCTCAGTTATGTGCTCCTCGTTACTCATCATGGGATTATCTTTCAACACAAAAACGTGATGAATATATAGAGAATGAAGACTCGCTGTAGTACAGCTGTGACTGTACTGAGTTTTCCTGACAATGGGGATTGGACAAAGGCAACGCACACCAGTGGTTTGGCAGTTGACCGCCATTTACAATGAGTGGTGTATTTAGTGGGGGTTTTTTTAAGCAACTCTGCATCTGTGTTGGTTATAGGGTTGAATTGGGAATGTGTCTGCTTTTGGGGTGAAATGATAGCAGTTTTTTAAGATTTATTTTCATAACATACAGGTCTCTTTTAGCAAATTTACAGGCAATTGGGATTTTATTTGCTACTGCTGACGGAAAGGTGAATGATTATAAGGCAGTGGCTCCCAAAATTTTATGATACGGGGATTGTCGTCTCCCGGATCTCTCGTTCCCCGTTGCGTGTAGGAAAACCCGTTGTACCTGCCTGCCGGCCCGTCCATTTGTCTGTAATACTGGTCCGCTTCATTTTTTCCATTAAAGTTCCCTTACTGCACCTGCCTGCGCTGCTGCTGTCACCCTTAACAGTATGATCTGATCACCATGGACCCAGCAGGCCTGACGTTTTCTGTGGAGGAACTTAATGAGGTGACCCGCAGCATGCGTTTTCCTCCACCGCACCGCCAACATGTCTCTAGCACTGAGCAGAAAGATGCGGCTCTGGCACTGGTGCTGAAACCTGTGTCATCAAAGCCTTGGATGATGAAGATGGATGCAGATTCTATGGCTTCTGCCACCACAGAGCTTGCTTCCTGCCGTTCCTGTTCCTCAGGCAGCCAGCCTCCGGCCTGAACCCCTGACTGGCGACTTCCACCTCTACTGTCACGATCCCTTTGTCAGCCCTGTTCATTTAGGCGTCCATCTCCTGCCGCTCTCCATCCGCCCACCAGATGTCCTCAGACTTTCCTCCCTATCTCAGTCACCTGACTGCCAGATCCACCTGCTCACCTGTGTCCTATTCTCAATCACGAGCCTCTCTGCCCACTCACACACCTGTTCCCAGTTCCCTCATTATCCCAGCCAGTAAACCAGCCATTTCCACCAGCTCCTTGTCAGATCTTTTGCTTATGTCTCTGTGTCTCCCTATGTGCCTGCTACCTGCATGTAGTAACCTGTTGTCTGTAGCTGCCCTGCTGCCTGCCTGCGAGTCTATCCATCTGTCTGTAAGACTGGTTTCACATGATGGAGACTCATATTGTAATTAAACTCATCCAAAACAAGTAATTACTGAATGATTCAAACTCATTAAGAGAATAACAAACTTCACCTCTCTGTATTTCAAAAACTCAGACACCATCTTGGAAACTGTCTCCTCGTTTGCAGGCAAATTTCATGAATAGTCAACAATTTCAGTGTATTTCCATAATGAGCTTTACTTTCATGCCAATATTTGATTTTTTTTTTTTTTCTTTTTTCTTCCTTTCAGAGTAGGCGTCATGATTTCCAAATGCTGAAGATTTCGTTTCGGAGTGGAACTTTAGAAATACAGAGATGGCATCAGGGTGCGCAGAGCACGCAAAACTTTCCAAGAGGGCACAGATAGATTCATACGTTTCTGTCCACGATGCAAATCATCAGGGAGACGAAACACCAAAGCCCTCAAAGATTTAGTACTAAAGAAGAAAAAATAAAAATAAAAATAAAAAAAATCGATCAGGATCAATCACAATCACCGAGGTCTGACCGAGACCTGTGGTGCGTTCACCGACCCCACTGACCAACATCCATCCACAAGCCTAAAATGTAATGGAAGTGTTAACAGGAAACTCTATGCATCAGGGACAAATACATGATTTTGCTGTCCGTGTGTTTATTACTTGAAGATTAAAGTCATTTCACCCAAATTACCCAAAAAAAAAATGTATTTTCAGTCTAATATTTATGTGAAAAGATTTGTTGTTATTTGCCAAGATTTTGAAATGGTACAATTTCGTCAGAATTGCTTAAAGTAAAAAAAAAAAAAAAAAAAAAAAAAAAAAGACACTAAAAGACTGAGGTTGTTTTCTAAAGATAAATCTGGTGGGTTTTTTAGTTTGTTTTTTTTTTTAAATGCGCAGAGAGTTGGCAGGTTCTTTATTCTCTTTGACCTCCAGTTACTTTCTGATTTCACCGATTGACACATCTTCAGCTGGAGAAAAACCACTAAGCAGTTGCTGTGGGGTTTGATTTGTGAAAACACGCTGGAGTGAAAAATCAGGAATGACAATCCTTATTTAACAAATCAGAGGGGTCTTTGAGCCATTACCCCTCCTCTAGAAAAACAGTGCCTCCACCAAAAATGCAAAAACCTCTAAGAAACTCTCCTTTTTCTCCATATCAAACAGTCCTGTTGGTAGCGAAGGGGTTGGGGGAAGCTGGTTTCAGAGCTGGATGCAGACAGCTGTCATGGAAACAGATGCCACTTTGTTCTTCTCGGCATCTTTGATTGTGACTCCTTCTGTGCCTCCTCCATTGACGACATGCTGAGCCCTGCTTCTCCTTGATGCCGGATCAGAAAGGAAGCACCAGTGTAAACACCGTCTCGGGACTGGATGAAGAAATAACTTGATGATAAATGTTGGAGAGGAGAGCAGAAACCTGTCTTAAGAGCTACGGTACGTCGTCAATGCCAGATGTGCGCTGATAACTGAAAGAAACAAACCAACTCAAGATTTCCCTGTTCTTCAGTCATGGTGGTAGGTTCTAAATGAACCGAATGGCATGACCCCAGGGACTCAGACGTGACCTCAGGGACTCAGACGTGACCTAAGGGACTCAGACATCTCAACAATTGGGAGATGAACTCAGAAATTCAGAAAAAAAAAAAAAAAAAAAAAAATTTACTGACTGCCTTGCACATGATGTTAGCAACTAAGGAGTCGGGAACTCGGACGTGAGCTTGCCAGCTCCAGATACAACCTCAGAGACTCAGACATTGACCCAGAGACTTGGACATGACCTCAGCAACTTAAGACATGACATGACATTAAGTCATTGACTTGTATGTGGCAATGGCAACTCTGATATCATGAGTTTTGGAAAAATTACACGTGAACTCACTGACATGATTCCATACACGATCTTGGCAATTCAAGAAATGGTCTCAGCATCTCAAATATGGTGTCAGTGACGCAGGCATTACCTAGAAAACCCTCCAATTTCTACATCTCTTATACATGATTCAGACATAACCTCAGTAACTCAGAGCTGACTCAGAGCTAACTGCAGACGTGGCCTCAGCGACTTCGATATTAACAGTGTGACTTGGAAATAGCCTCAGCAACATGGACCTGAGCTTGGCTACATAAAAGTGACCTGAACAACTGACAGATGACCTCTGGGACTTGGACATACCATCATACGTGACCTTTGTGATTCAGAAATCGTCTCAGCGATTCAAGCATTACATGAGTGAGCCGGACATGACCCCAGCGACTCCAGACATGACTACAGCAACTTGGACGTTTACTCAGTGACTCTGACATGACTTCAGTGACTTGGACATAATCTTAGTGGCTCAGCTGTGACCTCGGGGACTCAGACGTAAACTCGTCAACTCGGACGACTGACCACAGCAGCTCAGACGTGGACAAACATTACCATGACTCGGATGCAATCTCTAACTTGGACTTAAGCAACTTGGATACAACACTACTGAGCCCGGGCTTATTTTCTGTCAAGCAACTGAAGTTTTCTGCGTTAAGTTTTCTTTCTTCCCTATCAGCACTGCGAGCACTTCAGCGAACATCCCCCGCTCAGTGTCAGGTGGTTTGAGGTGTCAGAGAGTTCTTTAACCCCGGCAGAACATTCTGGTTTATTTTAGACACTGTTGGTCTAAAAACTGACAAAACCTCTAACTGGAGTGTGAGCAGGATGTTTCTAATGTCTGGTTTGTTAAGTTTCTTTACAGTTTGCTCAGCCTTCCTCCCCTCCAGCAGGGCAGCGGCGGACGGATGCCAGAGCCCGGTCTGCTGCAGAGGCAGCAGTGTGTGTTGAGGAGGAGTGCTAACGAGGCTCAGCCAGCCAGGAGGTGAAGCTGCTGAGGGGCGATCTTTGACCTCCTAGAGGCGTTTTCTCTCAGACGGAGCTGCCTCTGGCGGGGTCGTGGTGCCCAACGCTTGCCGCGAGGCAGCGGTCGAGGTCAGAGCGAGGAACCCCGAGCCTCCGTCCTGCCGTTTCCAACATCGACACCGACCAATTGACCAGCTGCAGGAGAACGGAGGAGGAGGAGGAGGAGGAAGAGGAAGAGGAAGAGGGGAGCGAGGGAGGAGGGGTGAGTCTTCTGTTTCCATCAGCAGAAAGAAAGCTGGAGATTATATTTTTACGAACACGTACATTAGGTCTTTCGAAGGGAAGGAGAAGAGAAGCAGTGATGGAAGAAGTAATCAGACACTTTACTGAAGTAGAAGTACCAAATCAACAGTTTAGAAATACTTCATTAAAAGGTTAAAGTTCTGCACTCAGAAGCTTATTAAAGGAAAGTATTACCAACAAAATGTACTTAAAGTACCAAACAGTGTGACTGTGTTGTATTAAGCATATATATTTTAGGATTATTATTACTGCTGCTTAATGTGTAAGTACCTTTTTTCTGTTGTAATTTGTTGAGGTGGATTTTAACAACTTTATAAACTGTTGAGCAGTTTAATCTGGAAAACTCACTGTCAAATGAAGACATTTGTTTAAAATTATGTCCTCAAAACAAACAAAAAAAACTTATTATCCTAAAACAAGTGAATAAAAACTAACAGCAGTAAGAATACTGTTCAACCTATTTATTTTTTTTTTTTTTTAAATCAGTTTGTTAAGAAATGGAGTGTCTGTGGCTTGAAACTAGAAAGAATTAATTAAATTTGTTATAGAACGTAACTGAAACATGGAATTTGCATTGAAGTAGGTTGGAATATTAGCACTACACTGTCAGGTTTTGTATGGATCAGTGAATCAAATGACTAACTCTGAGCTAACTACCGAGCTTTTCGCCGTTTTTAGCTCATAGTTTGGGCTTTACGTCGTTACTGTTTTGGTTCAGCGTCAGCGCCACTATCGGCCTCGTTTCTAGCAGCATCAGGCAGCTTTTTGCAGCAAACAAGCTCTGATAGAACCTCTGTCCACTACCAGCACAGATAGAGATAAGCTGGTGGAGAAAGAGGAACATTTAGCACCTTAAAGAGTCAGCTATTTCCCTCTGGAGTTGGTAGAGACCAAACCAGAGCTACAAGAAGAGTGAAGGTTAAACGGAGATTCATCAGGTGGACACAAACTCCAATTGGGTGACAATGTTGCTTCTTAAATGCTAGACGTAGAAACAGGCAATCGTTTGAAACACATAATCCCTAATGACTTTATCTTTCTACTGGCTAATACACTTATGCAACATAGTGCTCCTTTCACCTCCACTTTTCCAACTGCAACTCCTCCAAGCTCAGTTGCTACAGTCTTACGGACTCCTTTGTCTGTAGGTCGTGGGTCAAAAGTTAAAGTCTGTTTTTTTCCGGGTGAGAAAACCACCTCACCACAAGGTCAGTTTATCATATCACATGACATGATCTTCATCAGCAGATGTAGTTTCTCAGTTGTCATGGAGTTATAGATGTTCACGTTTCCCTTTTTAAAAAGCATTTTAAGGACTTCCCATCCATGTCGAGTTTTTCCCGGTTTAGCTTGAGTCAACAAACAGGACATTGGTTTGATATCATACATTTTGTACCCCGCTATGGCTTGCCCTCGCTTATATTAGCCATTTGCCTGTTGAAGATCCAGTAAGATTGAAATGTGCCTGTTCAGTCTAATAAAGTTGGAGGCTACAGCCCAGTGTGCCGATACCTTGTCTAAACACAGGATTAGATGTGCACACATCTACCTTTCTGTGCTAGCAGTTAATCCGTCTCAAATCTATCCATCACCAGACATTCACGTCATAAACTAAAAATACTGCATGGAGCCATGGTTTCACTCAAGTATTTGCCTGTACCTGTAGTTCCAGAAACAAGAAAAAATCATTTTGTTTTTCTTTAAACTGCATCTCCTGGCTCAGTCTCCCTCTTCATCTTATAATTTTAGATATTCAATTCAAAGTTTTAATATACATTCAGGTATTATATCTATGAAGGTATGAATGAAGATAACTGCTAAATTGGGTTCATTTAAGATATGATAGTGACAAACAAGATACTTATTTCATACCACTTACCAGTATTTTATTTTTGGAGCTTTTTATTCAGTTGTTAATTTCTTTGTTTATTCATTATCATTGTTTCTCAGTTTCTCTGGTTATGTATCTTTTGGGCTGGTGTTATGTGTTGGAATGTCATTTTCTCCTTGTCTGTTAATGTGGTGTGTGAGTGGATCCCAGAAAGAATGACCTCTGTTTTGACGATGGCTAAAGGGGATCTTAATAAATGAACTGAAATGGTTGCTGTTTCCACTAGGAGCTTTGGTTCTTACCCTGCCCAGTATGAGATGACATCCTCTCTCTCTTTCTGTGTGTCAACCTATAAACTGGCCAAACTGTAATTTCCTTTAAAAAAAATAAAGATTTATGTTGGGCATGTTTTAGATTGAAACGTGGGCATCTTCAGCCTTTACTTATATCATGGAAACAAGTACATATTAATAGAATATCTCCCACGTAGACCCCCACACAATCAAGGTCAATACTGTTTAATGTATTAGTGTTTTAGAGTTTCTCCCGGTTTAATTTTGTGGCTGGATGTAACACATTTGGATGCAGATCTAAATCACTCTCAATTCGATTTCACTGTAATTAAGTTTATTTACATGTAATTTGAAGACAATATTCTCCAAGCAATGACATGTATGAAACAATGTGCATCAAATGTGTCAGTCAGTATTTAAACTGATACTGTGTGTGGCTCTAATAATGATATGGAGCGCCTCCTGCTGGATGAAAGACTGCACTACAAGTAGACTGAATAATCGACACTAAAACCAACAAACATATTTCTTCTCCCCATACCACACACACACCGTTCCTCGTGGACCTCTCTTTGCCCTTCCTCCTCTCCCTTCTAATTTCATTTCCCTCTTCCTATTCCTTTTTTCCCCCTCACCTCCATCAATGCGGCTTTTCCTCATTTGTTTCCTCGTCTTTGCTCTCATCCATACTCTCCTTCATTCTCCTCTGTCTCCATCTCCTTCTCCCCTGTCCTCAATATACATACATACATACATACATACATACATACATAAAGTAATAGAGAATCCTGGGGAGAAACTTCACACTGACGGACTTTGATGTCACGCTGCATTGCAAAACACAAATCTGGTGGTTACAGATGAAACTGAAAACTTTATTCAGAGCAGAAACACAAATTTAAAAAAATCAACATTCGACAGAAAAACACAGAGTGCCCCCTCCGAGTTTCAGTTTAGTGACAAGCGCTATTGTGAAGAAAAACAAACCTCCGAATCAAAGCGGTCTGGTTGATAAACCAGAGTACACGTGATCAGTCCTGCAGTAGACCTCTTTAATGGTAACTGTCTCTGGCCTCATCCTGCTGCGGTAAAGGCTGCGCTGCTCCTTCTCTCGACAGTCTGTCAGCCTCCTCATTGCCTCTGTAGCCGGCATGACCTGGAATATGCATCTGGAGGACGAGGAGGAAGGAGAGGAAGAGTGAGAGAGAGAGAGAAATGCTTCTGACTTGTAAAGAAATTCTCTGAGACTACGCATCTGGTGATTTCCTCTGCAGTGCTTTACTTTCTTTGTTATCTCTTCTGTTTCTTCATCTGAGCCTTTATGCCACATTCATTTCATCTGGGAGTTACAACAAAGATGAGTTTCCAACTTGTAACTAGCGTTCGCATGAACGCCAAAGTCATATCTACAACCTGGAAAGTCAGGTTTCCCTGAAAGCTCGGATATATCCAACTTGGCGCTTAATACAGAAGTGCCTGAAAAAAACAATCAAATATCACCGCCTCACATCAGCTTAAGTCCACTGTTAAATGTAATTAAACCTACAATTTATGAACATAGTACTATATTATCAAAGCACGAGGTTTTTAAACCTCACAATGCCGACTTTGCACTAGACTGTACAGGTGTATTTTATAAAGTGGCCACTGAGTGTATTCTGTATAAAAAGGAGCATGGGTGACACAGCAACAGCAAAAGCAAACAAAAAGGACCAGTCTGAGACATTTTGGGGCAGAAATAGTCACATTTAACTATAAACAACAACAAATTAAAAATCTCTCCGTGGAAATTAGATAAAAATCACTTGGTACCGGTTCGGTCTCATGGCTGAGGAGCTCTAAACAGCCACTTAGTTTGTCTCAGGCCGACTCTCTGCAGCAAAAAGCAAAATCCTACTGGTCCACTTGCAAAAATTGGGAACATGCACATGCTCCTCCATTGTAGCCGTTTTTAATTTTCACGCACCAGCATCACATTGGTCTTGTTTCCACCATGTGAACTGCTTTTTACTTTCACACACTGAGACCCTCTGTTCAATGTGAATGAATTGTGCCTCTGGCGCCCCTATTGGCCATTTTTCTGACTGTTGTAAGGTTGACGTGGAAGCTGAACAGAGTCACCGCCTCACGGTTGAGGGTAGTAGACCGCAAGAACAAAATCTACAACAAAATAACACTGTAAACATAGGATGGCAAAGTATCACAATATCACCCACCAATAAGTCTAATAACATTGCTTTTTCTTGAAAAAGAGCAAAATAACACATTGGTCTAAAGAGTTTCAGTGATCACATCACAGGTAATGATCTAACTGTTGTCTTTCTGTGGCTATTAAACCTTTTTATTGGTGTAATATCGATGAAAAAATTCCTTATGTTTGGCTTTCCTCGCATTATGTTTTGTTTCTGTTTATTTGGAGCTCTTTTTATCTTAAGATTATTCTCCCATGAGACCAGTCTAGCTTCAGGTTATGTTGAACATCCAAAACATAAAACACGATGTAGGGGTACAAGCCACCCAAACAGCTCAGATGAATTGGAAATATTAAATTCAAAGCTGCAGGGTCATTTTTTATGTCCTATCTAGAAATCTAGAAAAGTATTAGGATCTTATGTAATATGATAATGTATAAGATTAAACCAAGGGGTAATGCAAAAGTTAGGAGGCACATAATGTAGCCAACTGCCCTTTTCTCAGGGGGTAATTAACCTGCTAAATCCTTCATCTTAGATCAGTAAACGTAACTATTGTGGATTTTCTTTTTCTCATAGTCAGGGTCCTAGCTACTTACTCTTCTGCGTGGCCAGACTGTATATATTTTTACAATAAATTTTTAAAAAGGAAAAAAAAATGTGGTGCAGTCTGATATTTACCCAGACCACCTCCAGCTCTGCATTCAGTCTGTCCAGCTTCACAAAGTCTTCTTTGTTGGTGATCTGACCTCCAGACTTCAGCCTCCAGCCGTTCAGCTTCCAGTTCTTCACCCAGGTGGTCACACCTGCAGGAAACACGCCACAGAATTCAGGCCCAACTCTTTAAAAGATAATTCCAGTTTATTTAAATCCTAATGCAGTTAACCACACACTGGTGTTTCAGACTCGGACGAGTGTTTGAAATGATTCATGTTTTAAAAAGAACGGGGCAAGTGCAAAGTTAGCACGACTCATAGAGCCACCACAGCCAGATGCACGGGTTGAGATAACCCAGAATGATCCTTTATGGCCTAATACGGTGAAATTCAAAAATCTGAACCTGACACGTGTTGGTATGAACCCCAACACTTTCAACCAGCGTTAGATTCAGCAGGGTCTATGTTCATGTCCCCATGACTTGTTTTAATCTGTGTTTCTGTGACTCACCGTTAATTGTAAACTTGCTGTCGGTGTAGAGGACCAACTTCTTGATATTCTTCTCTTTGGCTTGTTCCAGCGCTCTGCAGGCTGCCTGGTTTATACACAAAGACGCACACGCACGCACACACACACACACACACACTAAGTTAACAGGGTTACAGCCATTAACACATGGTTGTATCTGTGCAACTGCATGAAAATTTGATATTTGCAAAAATATGTTTAATGTTGTAATATTTACAAAGTCTGTTCATAAATTTTTTAAGACTTGTCAGGCCAGTTCTGGGGAGAAGAAAATAAATAAATAAATAAAATCATACCGTAAGGTTTGACTCAGAATCTTTTTGATTTGTAGACCCAGAGAGCCTATAATATGTTGAGGATCAACACAAGTACACACTGCTCTATATCATTCAGCTCTGTAAATGTTTTATTAGTGACACCGTTTTCCTCTAAGTACTGTGATAAATCTACATCAGAGCCTCATACAAGTAAGTTCGTTGCTTTTCTCTCCGTGGGTCAGCGTGAGACATCAGTATCAAGTGAGTTTTGTCCAAAATCTAGAACAGGACTTCACAGAAACTTTCTAACTTTTATCATAAGAGCTCAGCAGGTCAGGGCATGGTCCGGATGTTTTCAGGTTTAGCATGAAGGGAAGCATCAGGTTGGCCTTGAGTTCTACGGGCAATCAAAATTTCTGCTTCTGACAAATAAAACTGATTTAGATTTAGGCCCGATATTTGTAAACATTGAATGTGAGACATTGTAAGGCTTTAAAGAGCAGCAGACACACTAGTTTGAAGTAATCTTTAAATTAGAATAAAAACATGATTTAAGCTCTTGATTTCGTATCTCTAAAATCTAGAATATGTAGTTTGGAAAAGCGTCCATTTAGACTTTACCAAACACTTAGAAGTTTTCTAGCATACTTTTCATTTTTATCCATTTATTAAATTTTGCCAGATCGACATATTATGTCTGTCTGACTATTAAAACTGAAGCACTTATGCCGAGATATGATGAAAGATGTTTACCCGAATCTCTGCGCGCTGGTTGGTTTGTCTTCCCTGCAGCCGCTCTGCAACATTTCTGCAGGAAAGCAGTGATAAATTGACTGACAGGTTATTGGATTTATTGATTTCATTTTTATTAATTATGGAGATTTTGAACGTGGGTGTCTTCGCTTGTCTTGTGCCTGTCTATAATGAGCGTGTTTTCTCACAGTGGGTGGTTGTGGCCCCAGTAGACTCCGATTCCAGCTCGGGCTCTGCTCTTTCCGTTGGCCGTGCAGCAGCCGTCAGTGTAAACAACCACAGCGTCTCCTGGACGGAGGGAGAACAGCACTGAATTAAGTGACACTCACGAGCCTGCTGTAGTTCAAGTTCTATTCGATGCCAAGGTTTTCTACATTTGAAATTTTACAGGCATCAGTATGTGTTAAATGCCATGTAACTAAATCATTTTACAGATTATCTGACCACATTTATTCAAAAACGCCTATAATCCAACTCAAGTTGGACAAAAAAGTGAGGAAAAGCTCCAAATCAAAAATCATTAGCACATTTATCTTATTTCCACAGAGAGTTTGAACATCTTACCCATGTATGTGAATCCGTCTGTGCTTACTGAAGATGAGCTTTCTGACCGTTTGACTTGTTTGGGAGGAGACACCACCTCCTCGTTGTCTGAGCGACATCTCTTCTTACCAAGAGGGATGTACTCCAGAGGCTCGGGGCCTCTTTTAGGAAGAAGACTGACGCCCGACTCCACACTCTGAGCTGCTGAAAGGAAAAAACACAAAGTTTGTCGTCACCTTTGTCATTTAAAATTCGAGAAATGCCATAGTGTTCTCTCTTAAGGGGCTACAACTAAACCCACAACTTAACTTGCTTCTGGAATCAAAACTTCAACCTTTTTAATGACGGGGTTTTCTCGGATCAGCCCCTCCTCATGGACTGATGGGTTACAACCTCTAGAATAAGTCAAGAGATTCTTGGTGGCTGTACAGAAGGAAAAAAATTCAAGTCAGTCTAGAACAGCGTACCTTTCGTCACCTGTGGAGCTCCAGAAAGTTCAACTCCTCTGATGTACGCCCAGGCATCTCTCTCTGATGCAAACTTTTTGAAAGAGGCAGACGGAAATTTGTCCACCTGGCTCTTACATTCATCCCTAGGTAACAGTGAAAAACGGGAAAATAATCATCAATAATCCCAGCAATCTGAACACAAGTCCTGCAAATTTCTTACAGTAAAAATTTAAACATCACCCCAGACCTAACATATTCTCTACTTAACAGTATCTCCATCTGATGCATCATGAGCTCAACATTATTCTTGATTAGTACAGGTGTTGTGTGTGTGTGTGTGTGTGTGTGTGTGTGTGTGTGTGTGTGTGTGTGTGTGTGATCACGATATGCAGTTTTACAACTCTGAAGCTCTATATCCTGCACATCATCCCTTTTCGTAATGCTTTTTCGTATCTGCTGGGGTTTGGTGGACCAAACCTCAAATAAAAATGTGACAATTTTATGGCCTAAAAAAAAAACCCGATCACCCGATGTCATCCTCTGGTTGCTCAGCACCGCCCACACTGAGTGTGTGTGTTTTGAAGAAAAGGGAAATGTAATCACTAAAATACGCAGTTGCTAACATGTTTTCTTCCATGCCGAATTAAAGTGTGGATTGTAACGATTACAAAATGCTGTTGAATTATCCTTTCCGTGGTCTTTTGTTATGAATAGGCTCAAACAGACTTTAAAACACCTGAATTCTAAAAGGAATTTGGCATGTGACTCCTCGCACTAAAGAAAGAGATGCACTTTGAGGGATCAGTGGCTTTGCTTTTTCTTACAACCAAATGTGCTGACGTTAGGATGTGAACAGTCTCACCATGAGTTGTAGACTCCAGGTTTGAAGCCTTTCTTTACTGCATAGAAAAACTTGCCCTTCGCCATGTCGTCGACGGCGCTGCAGACGGTCCTGCGTGCTACTCTGAAAAGACCAGTCAGTCTCAACATCACTGTCTGCCAATAAACCGCCGCGAAACGGAAGGGGCTGACATCGTGATGCTGACTCAAACACAATAAAATATCATCAAAATAAAAATGTGGGACGAATTCAGCAGCCAAAATTAGCTACTTAATACTAGCTAGTTTGTCTGGTTCCTCCTAACCGGAAAAGTGACACAAACGCCCAACGAGTATTCCTAATAAACACGACAACAGTGTAAACGATCTTATAGCCTTCTAAGCCCGGAATTAAATGGTTTTTTTAGCCTGAAAAGCGCAGCGACGAAGAAAAGACGAGGAAATATCAAAAACTAATGTTGACAACGGTTAACAATCATCCGTGTACTCGGCAAACTCTCGCGATGTTCTGACGCTGCATTCAAAACATCTCGTTTAAATCGTAATTTCGAGCGACCAAGTAGGAAAAAAAAATTCACGTCAAACGACGATTTGTAGTTGAGAGGCGGGGATATCGTGAATTTCTGATAATTGCCGCTTGGTGGAAAAAAAAAAACTACAGGCATTTCAACAAACTGTGGAGCGGACATCAACAGTATTACAATCAATTCAGCTAATTCCAGCGGAGCTATACACTCTTTTTGAGCCTGGTTTCAACAGGTAACGAACTGCTACAATGAATAATTTAGGCTGTGTAAGAGGTGTGGTTACAAGGGAGTTACGCGTACATTTCTTACTTTTCTCGTTGTGCCTGAATGCAGCATTATCACTCAAAGCGTGGACCCCAGAAACTCTCGCGATATTAGCGTTGCTCGCTCGCATGGGATTAATTCAACTCTCGCGATGATCCGGTCTCTTCCTTGGCCGTCGTTGACAGAGGTTAGTCGTGCCATTTTCTAACGCCCTGAGTTTTCTGCTCCAAAATGTGTTTTAATTTAATTAAAGTGTTAAATTTACGCACCGTAAAACTTGTTTAGTGTTTGATACCTTAGATTACGTGATTTGCGGCGACGGATGGCTGTTTAATAGCACAAAATAGATCATAGTAGAGTCGGTCCGTTGAATTGGTTCTGGTGATGGGGAGCAGTTAGCAGGCCGTGCATGTGTTCAGACAGGAGGAGGTGACAGACCTGGATTTATTAAGCTCTGCTCATGAGTCGTTTTATGACAAATAAAAGTAGTTACTGCTGTTTTCTAAAATCTCCAGCAAAATTCTGGCAGGGCAAAATAAGACAGCCGGCTAAGCCGTAATAGCTAACGTTCCCTTATTGTAGCTGACCTGCAGTGGGTTTCTGCTATCTCGGTGTAATTTCTCAGTTTTTCTGGCTCCAGATTTGCGCGGGTTTCTCTTAAAATAATATTTTTTTGGTCCTCAACTGTTTCCTATATCAGAGAGCTATGGGGTAACCCCCTGGCTCCCAGTTAGCTTTGAGCTGGTTTGTCCTCAGTTTAGCGCCGTTCATGCTGGTTTGAAAAGAGCTCCTCCAGGATTCGTGTCAGCCCGGTGTGTTCACAGATTTGTGTGTGTGTGTGTGTGTGTGTGTGTGTGTGTGTGTGTGAGAGTGACCCACATGTCTTCTTTCTCTGTGCAGAGACAAAGGCCATGTTCAGTACCAGCGCCAAAATAGTGAAGCCCAATGGCGAAAAGCCAGACGAGTTTGAGTCTGGGATCTCCCAGGTAAGAAGACCAGGTTCCAGATCATGTATGTTCATTTTAAAGCTGGATCGAGTGTGTGACTGTGTTTGTGTGTGTGTTTAAAATAAGTTATTTGTTGTGTGAAGTGATGCTGTAAAAGTCAGCACCGCATTGGCAAGATAAGGGCACTGAGTCAACACGTAGAAAATTTAACTGCTAAACAAATGTATTAAATTGAATGTTAAACTTTGTACTGGAATAGAGAATAATATTGTAGACACACAAGTGAAACTCAACCCTCACGGTACGAGTTTTCCAATCCTCAGACGATGAGTCGAAGTTGAATGCAGGAGGGAAACCGCTTGTGAAATGTCTGTAGACATACTGGTCTTCCAGATAATAAGATGTAAAGTGCTGTGCAAAAGTGTTTAGGCACTGAAAGTCAAGTGTTTTCTATAATAATCCTACAGAATATTTTCTGTGGATCAGTTAACTTTATATGAACTACAGTAAGTGTTAAAATCAAGTCTGTATTTTCATGTGGTCCCAGACTGACTCCATGATGCTGAGATCAGGGCTCTGTGGGGGCCAGACCACCTGTTGCAGGACTCCTTGTTCTTCTTTATGACTCTGGCTATGTGTTTGGGCTCGCGTTCCTGCTGCAGGATGAATGTGGGACCGATCAGACGCCTCCCTCATGGTTTTGCGTGATGGATAAGAACGTGCCTAAAAGTTTTGCACAGCACTTTACATTAGAAGGAGAAAGAATCCACTGTACTTGTTTACTGATGGTGTCGCTGTTGTTAGGCAGGAATCAGATTCTGCTCAGTTGCATATAAGTGAATAGAAACAGATTCAACCAGAATCAGAGATACCATTTTAACAGTTTGATTATCGCGGCCCTTGTAAACGTGTTGAGCGAGTTGCTCTAACACTGTAAAAATACAGATATTCCAGGCTGATTTTTAAGTGTCTCCCTGCAGGCTCTGCTCGAGCTGGAGATGAACTCTGACCTGAAGGCTCAGCTGAGAGAGCTGAACATCACTGCAGCAAAGGTAGGAGCTTTTAATTCATCCCGTCTATACTTTCTACATTATATCACTCATTGCAGTTCATAAAGAGCTAAACATCTCACGCAGCATAGAACTTTTTGCTGCTAGTCCTTTTTTGAAATCTCGGTTGAGAAGCTGTTATTTACCTGAAAATGTTGAAATTAAAAATCCGGTCCGACGTGGACACCCAGCGAGTTGCTCTCCTGGCTCTGTCCTGGTGGCGTATGGGAGCGTAGCTCTGAGCTGAGACGTACAGTCCCGTTCCACAACGTCGGAGAGAGAGCCCCGTCCCCGGCTGACGGCCGGCGAGGACGGGGCGTCCTGCATATTCCTACAACTTCCCAGAGTCCTTTTGGGGCCGTTACTGGGGAGCTAAACCATGCAGTGCACAAATTGTTTGACATCAGGATTATACCAATACTGTGTATGTTGAAGTAGCAATATTCTGGGGTCAGTTGAGTAAAGTTCAATTTTCCTTTTGTCCACTCCACAGCAGTTTGTAAATCATGAAATCTACCTAAATTATTTGTTCACCAGGCAGTTATGTATTTGAGACTCCTGAATGATGGTTGGTTTCTTGCAGAGAAGATTAACTCAAATAGTTAAACAATCCTGGTCTTAGTTGGTAAGAAGTACGGATGTTACTCGGTGTTTTTTCTTCTCGTGAAATTAAGTTTTTGGTTTTTTTCATCTCTAGGAAATCGAGGTTGGTGGCAACAGGAAAGCCATCATCATCTTTGTCCCCGTTCCTCAGCTGAAGTCCTTCCAGAAGATTCAGGTGCGTCTGGTGAGGGAGCTGGAGAAGAAGTTCAGCGGAAAGCACGTGGTCTTCATTGCACAGGTGAGGATGATGGTCCACCTGTAGGGATTCTGTCCAGCGGTCCACATGTTTTGAAGGATACGCTGAAGACTGTTGACCCACCCCAGAGTGTCCGGTGCAGGCTTCAGGAGGAGAATGTGGGGTGTTGGGGCTGTTGTTCCTCATGTGAGAGTTAAAGCTGCGTCTGCATCCAGAGCTGTAAAGAAATTCGATCTCATTCTCCCATTTGCACAACTTCTATTTCTTATATTTTCTGACCTAAGGTTGTAGGAATAACATACAGATGGCACTTTCCTTTGTAAAGTATTAAATAGTACAAAATTTAGTCACTTTAAATGACTGAAGTATCTTCTCTTGACTGTCGTTGGCAGTAATGTTAGTTATAAAAACACTTTTGTGTCAAATAGCAGGCTGCCGGGAGACATTACACACAAATTAAAAGTGGGATTGTTGTGACAGTTTATTGAAGCTGCATGAGGCTGTTCAATCTTTTTTTTTTGTGGTGTTTCAGTCAAACTGTCACTACTGCTGCTACAGTAGCCCAGAAGATCATCAGCTCATAAGGAGAAAAGTGGCAATTTTTGCAAAAACTTACTTAATTGATCTTTTTTAATTTGGTTAATCTCTCCATCCATTTCCTGCCGCTTATCCTGGTCCATGTCACACAAATTTAATCAAATCGTTAGTGTATTATTGTTAAATACTGATGGGAAGTTCTTCAAAATATGAGACAACAAATAATTCTAGGCCGTGTCGTTCCAACTGGTTTACCATCATTCTTTCATAGTAGATTGTGAAACGGGTGTTACATTTAATTCTGTGTGGAATTAAAAGTTCTTAAAAACTCTTAAATGTAACTTGGTGAACCCTGCAGAAACCCTGCTTTGAGTCATTTGCCCGCTGTCATTGACCAGTCAAAAGAACTAATCTTCAAGTTAAGTTTCTCCTACGACCCCAGAGCCTTTGGGATTATTACAGATGTATCGTTGTCGAGCTTAAGAGAGAGCATTTTGTCTCTTTCTGAAAAGTTTATGGACTTAACAGCAATGACATGCAGCAATTTGATTTGGTGTTTTTATTTACCTTGAAAAATAACTAGCAAGATGAGCTATATGACAAGTTTTTTTTTAAACAAACCCATACTAAATGAATCAGTTACATAAGTCAGATGAACGAGGGGGTGTAGAATTACCGGTTTTTATGTCTTCTCAATTTTATCCGACGTGGACACCCAGCGAGTTGCTCTCCTGGCTCTGTCCTGGTGGCGTATGGGAGCGTAGCTCTGAGCCGAGACGTACAGTCCCATTCCACAACGTCGGAGAGAAAGCCCCCGTCCCCGGCTGACGGCCGGCGAGGACGGGGCGTCCTGCATATTCCTACAACTTCCCAGAGTCCTTTTGGGGCCGTTACTGGGGAGCTAAACCATGCAGTGCACAAATTGTTTGACATCAGGATTTGAGTGACGTGGCTGTTTGAAAGCCAAATGTTAAGTTTTCAATGAAGTTCACTGTAGTTTTAAAATTAAGCCATTTGTGTAGTTAAATTCTCATTATACATGTCTTGCTAAATTTAGTCCATGTTTGTGGTGAAAATGTCTGAAACTCACAGTATTTACATGGATGTTTTGTTGGAGAATGAAGCAGGTTTTTGACGCTTTTTGTTTTATAAAAACTAGGATACATAAATATCTGCAGGTCACATCCAGTGCTGACACTGAATATCAGCCTGACCCTGATTCATTTGACTTATTGGTGTTTTTATTTATTTATTTTTTTTAAATTCAAAAATTTTCATTTGTCTCCTGTTTTTTAAATGTTGGTGAATCCTGGTTAGAGACTGATCAAAGGATGTTGTTGACTTTCAGAGGAGAATTCTGCCAAAACCCACCAGGAAAAGTCGCACAAAGAATAAGCAGAAGCGTCCCAGGAGGTGAGTAGAAATTCTCAGTTGAATGTCACACTGCCTGAGATTTATTCATGCTGTCAGAGTGTAGAGAAATAATGATACGCAAGATGGTCTATCAATGTAGTTTTTCTTTAATAGTCCTTTTCTGGTTGTTACTGCTGCGGTATAACTCAGTGATACAGATTTCTGCATCCCTCCGGTTGTTTGAGCTGAAGGTAAACAGTAGGTCTGGGTGATATGATTTACCTTTTAGCTGTATTGTTACGCTGTTACAGGCAGTGTGGCTAATAAAAAAGCAAAACTGCTTTGAGACAGTTAGATAATTAGGTGGGGGAAAAACGTCAACAATTTTTACGTCATTTTTGTGCCAAGAATTGACTGGTTCCAGCTTGTCAAACAGGAATGTTTGCTTTTCTCGTCTTTGATGGACCCTGAATATGTTTGGGTGTTGGACTGCTGGTTGGACAAAACAAGCATTTAAATAAAGCTCTGTGAGGTGGATTTGTGATTTTTGGGCTTTTTAAATAAATTGACTTGACTGCGATGGGTCAACTTGAGCTCTACGAAATCGTGACGGTTATTGGTCGACAGTTGATTGACCAACTATTGGTTAAACAAAAATAATTTAGAAGAATTGATCATGAAAATAAAATAGCTCCAGCCTCTAACGTTAAATTCAGTGTATTTGATCAATATGACGAAGTGCCTTGATTTGTCAAGTATTTAATTCACTGATCTATCATTTACCGGATGTTTCCATCTTGTCATCTTATCTGTAAAAAGTAAATTGAATTTCCCAACTATTAATTGTTAAAATTTAATGTTATCACAAAGTAAAATTACATAAAGCATCATAGATTTTGTCCAAATGGACCACCCTTAACCTACAGTGACTAAATTTCCATGTTTATTTTTTTTTAAATGTAAAATCCTAAAGCAATAAAATCGTCCCAAAACATAACGAGGGCTGCAGCTAGTGATTATTTTTCATTATCAATTAATCTGCTGGGTCTTTGAGGTGTGATGTCTTCAAATGTCTTTTTTTTTTTTTTTTTTTTTCTGACAAACCGGCCAAAACTTAGAGATTCAATTTTCATCACATAAGACGGGGAAAAGCAGCAAGTCTTCACATTTTACAAGCTGGAACCAGTGATCGTGTATTTATTTATTTTTGAAAAAAGACTTCTAGCTATTAATTATTTTTTAAAATTCTTCTCATACAGTAGGTCTTAAGTAGTTGATTAATAGGTATTTAGTCAGAAATGGGTTAGTTTTTTGTCAGTAAAACTCAGACCCACCTGTCGCTCACAACAGCAGCTCATTTTTAATGTTTTTAGGAAAGTCTGAAGATCAAATTCGACCATTGAAAGCCTGTTACTGTGAAGGTCTATACTGCAGTTTGAGCATTTTGATTTTCGGGAAAAGGTTTCTTCATCGTTTAAATTGTTCTTCCTTGGTACCAGTGCTGATGAAACTGATGATGACACAAAGTTATAAACCCACTTTTTATCCGACGTGGACACCCAGCGAGTTGCTCTCCTGGCTCTGTCCTGGTGGCGTATGGGAGCGTAGCTCTGAGCCGAGACGTACAGTCCCGTTCCACAACGTCGGAGAGAAAGCCCCCGTCCCCGGCTGACGGCCGGCGAGGACGGGGCGTCCTGCATATTCCTACAACTTCCCAGAGTCCTTTTGGGGCCGTTACTGGGGAGCTAAACCATGCAGTGCACAAATTGTTTATACAGATTATTAAATTGTTATATGACTTAACATGGAAACCAAACAGATTGTGAAACGAATACATGCTTTTATATTATTTACTCAGTCACTGGCATTAATACACATAAGATCCATTTAACTGTATTTGTACCTGAGAGGTGCTGAAACAAAGTCCTTTTTGTGTCATTCCTGTTTGGGGGGGATTAAAGGTATTCTGCAGGGTTAAGTCCTACAAATTTGTATTAAATGTAAAATATTGTAAATAACAATTGTTTAGCTTTTTCATTTTAATTTGACACATTTGTAATGTGACATGATAAAGAGTAAAGTGAAATATCACCACATACATGTTTGACTCATTCTCCTATAATTACAAACCACAATTACAGATAATTCTCTATTGATTAACCTGACGGTGGTGGTTTTGTCTCACCGACAGACCAAAACTCAGACATCTAATTTAGAGCTGCAGCAATAAGTCGATTGATTAGTTGATCGACAAAATTGATTCAAAAATTTTAACTGAATGTAACTAATCAGTTAAGTAATTTTTGCAGGAAAAGCATTTGCTGCTTTTCCTGGTTTGACATTTATAGAAAAGTAAATATCTGTGGGTTGTGGACTGTTGGTTGAACAAAACAGACACGTGACCTGAGGCTCTAGGAAAAAACTGTTTCTGATGTTTTATTGACCAAATGATTAATCGACTATCAGAACAGTTACTGACTCATCTTATATTCATGGAATTATCAATTTTAAATGACAGATTTGTTTTCAGCTCAGGTTATGTAAGCAGAGAGGCTGGTGTTCAGTATTAATGTGATTTCTTTGATTCGTCCTCCAGCCGTACTCTGACCGCGGTCCACGACGCCATCTTGGAGGACTTGGTGTTCCCCAGCGAGATCGTGGGTAAGAGGATCAGAGTCAAACTGGACAGCAGCAGGCTCATCAAGGTCCACTTGGACAAGGCGCAGCAGAACAACGTCGAACACAAAGTAAGTGTAGACGGGTCTGGATGTTCCGACAACGTGACGACCGGCGCTTGGCGTCATTGGCCGGTACAGTTGGATCCGACGTGGACACCCAGCGAGTTGCTCTCCTGGCTCTGTCCTGGTGGCGTATGGGAGCGTAGCTCTGAGCCGAGACGTACAGTCCCGTTCCACAACGTCGGAGAGAAAGCCCCCGTCCCCGGCTGACGGCCGGCGAGGACGGGGCGTCCTGCATATTCCTACAACTTCCCAGAGTCCTTTTGGGGCCGTTACTGGGGAGCTAAACCATGCAGTGCACAAATTGTTTGACATCAGGATTGTACCTGACATGGGGGGTTTTCACGGATCCTGGTGTTTTATGTTGTTACATTTAAATAAATACAGATTGTCCTTCAGGTGCTTGAACAGTTGAATCCATCAGCCTGGGGGGGTCCGACCCGTGCAGAGCACAAACTCTCTACCCCACTGATAGTGAAGTGTAACTGACTTGAGCTGATTCAAAGGAAGCGAACATGTAGATAAATGTTTTTGTTACTCGAAGGTGTGAACTGGTGCTGGAAACATGACATCAGCTGTTTCTGGTCTCCCAAATGTGGATTTATTTTTTTAATCTTTCATGACCGGATAATTTGGCTCCATTTGGTGTTTGACAAATTTTTAAATAACCAATTACGGCACAATTCTGTAACTTGGCTTCCCATAGACCAACCATGAAACTCAAGAATGATGAGTAGAAAACTCAGTGTTTCTGTTTCAGTCCCACCGAATGAATAAATTCGGAAACGTTTAGGAAACGGCCCAAACCCTGTTAACGAGTTCAGTCAAATCAGTCGATAAATGTCTGCAAATCAAACTGATGTGAACCTGAGGCTGACGTTTGTCTCCCGTTGTCTTTCAGGTGGAAACCTTCTCTGGTGTCTACAAGAAGCTCACAGGCAAAGATGTCGTGTTTGAATTCCCAGAATTCCAGCTGTAAATGCAGATGACAAAATAAATTTGTTTACTGTCATTGTTGTTTTGACGTTTCTTTCATTCTTGTAGAGAAAATCTTGTGAAGGCTACTTGACACAGAAAATGACCCCAAACCGTTGGTGCGTTTGTCCTGTTTATCTGAAACGCATGGAATCGATTTTTCTCCCTGGATTGTTTGGTTCAGTTGCAGGACCTCCCTTGTCCCAGAAGTAAAGAGACAAATTTAGCTTTGTTTTTTTTTTTACATAAAAGTTTACTGGTGAGTCAGAAGCATTGCAGCCTCCCAAGGCTGATTCTCGTCTTTGTCTTTGTAAAGTTCAAATACTGAAGTCGAATGTGTTGTGACAGTGTGGGTTGATGGGAAGTGACACGAAGAGCATACAGACGCTTTCAGCTTCGGAAGCATTTACTGCAGAAAATAGACAATACAAAAAACTGTAAAGTCAACAGGAATAATTTATCTGATTTAAACAAACACCGGGCTGCACATTGGGGAAAATAGGTTGAAACGCTGAACAGAGGAGCCCGAAAATGTGATTTTTTTTTTATCCTGCTGCAAAACACTATGTAGCTGGTCTGAGGTTGTAGTGTGGACCTTCCCCGAGCAACGACGCGTGCCGCTGCACAGACGCGTCACTGTTGCTTCCTACTTCCCCCAGTAAGCACGGAAAACTAAAGCAATTAAAATCACGAGCTGTCATCAAATCACCGTATTATACTCGCGCGGACGCCACAATGTCTGTGTGTGTTTGGATATTTTAAACTCAATGGTGACCATGGAGCAAATGAGGCAACAGGTCGGAGGTTTAACTTCCATCGAAGCACTTAGGATTTGGAAAGTGGCCCAGACCACGTTCAGCGCCACTGCTTGGTCTCGGTCGCTCTGGTGAGAACCTGCCCTCTGCTCCACCTGGTACCAGAAGTGTGGACACGTGGAAGCGTGTCCGTAAGCCTCCGTCAGCCGCTCAGTTGGTCGGGAGGTCTCAGCCCCGCAGCGGCCCCCGCTGCCCGGCTGTGTCGACCGATCTCCCGCAGCAGGATGAGGTTGGAGAGCTTCCACTTCCTGAATGTGGGCGCTGCGAGGTCCGGGTCGGTCAGGATCTGCTCCACGGCCGCCAGCTCCGACTCTTTGGCCTGAAAGCACGCGAGAGGGTTTGAATCATACGGTGGTCTTATCAAACTGAAGGCTGAGCGCACATGAAGACGCGGGGTTCACATCCAGACTGAGGAACCTCTCGACAACCTCGCTGCGTTGGTGGACTCAGCGCCTGAAGGCAAATAGCTCGTTTTAGGCTTTAAAAAGTAGGAACTGTGAGTTGAAGTTACACGTCGGAAGTGAAAAAGTTAACATTACTGTTTTCTTACCTCTGCCAACTCACATCTCTCTAAGTTCACATTTTCAAAAGTTCACAATCAGCACAAAAGCCGTCGGTGTGGATCAAAATTTGTGTCATTGCTTTGATAGAAAATGCACCGAAACTCTTATTAAATCTCTATTTTTTTATACGTTGACACACTATCAAACATTAGACCGACGTCTGCCACCTTCTGCCACATCTAGAGAGAAAAAAAACAAACATTCACAGCCCATCCCAGGATGGCATCGCTTCTCCCTCCATGTTCACGTGGGCTCGGACAGTTTATGATCAGACGTCCCGCTTGGACACAACGAATGCTGGAGGCCTGGACGCATCTGCTGAGGACCGCCGGGATCTTCAAAAGGTCTCTTCATCCCCGGTGGATTGAGGAGAAGGCGAGAGGTTTGATGTGGATCTGAACTTGTGGCAGGAGCAGTTACTTTATAGTAGTTCTTCTAAGTGTTTTGGTCGCGCTGGGTGTGGGGTTAACTGCGGCGCTTGAGCTGCGTGTCGGTGAAGAGGAGCGGAGTTTGGGAAATGGGAACTCAGCACAGAGAAACGTACGTCAGCAACTCACGTCTTGTAAACCGAGAACATTTTGTGTGTGTGTGTGAGAAAAACTTTGATCTTCAAAGTAAAAAGGGACTTCAATCAAATAAATGTGGTGCAGTGACGGGTACAATATTTTCCTCTGAAATGCGGCTGAGTAGAGGTAGTACATGATGAAAATACTCAAGTAAGGTACAAGTACCGGAGAGTAAATGTACTTAGTTACTTTCCACCACCGCTAATTAGTAACAGCAGCGGAGCTCTGTTGTAACCTACACGATTTGAAGATGGTTCTCTCTCCGTCAGCAGCTCTCAGGATTCACAGCAGCCAACCCGAGTTGTTTCTGGCCTCAAGACCCGCCCCCCCGCTCCCCATTCGCCGATTGGGTCAAAGTCAAAAGTTCGGGCTCACCTTCAACGTGCTGTTGAGGATCCTGAGCAGGTGAAGCTTCTCGTTGACATTGTCGTCCTTGCATCGTCTGATGAACGACGCCCTGAAGTCCCTCTGCCTCGACTGTCCGATCGGAGACAGGCTGGCAGCCTTCAGGTGGTTGTAGAGGTTCTCCATCTCGTCGGGTTGCTTCCCTGGAAACGGAAAAAAAAAAAAAAAAAAGAGGTCAGCAAGTTACATCAGCGGTAGCTTTGGTAACCAGGTGTGGTTCCGGGTGTTCACCCTGGACAGCCTCCTCTTCGCTTTTCCCTCCGGCGTGGGTCGGAGGGAGGGCCGCCGCTCCAACGGTTCTGTCCGGCCTGGGTAGGTCCTGCCCGGACAGGCGCTCGCCGCCCTCTGAGGCCGCTCTTCCCCCACCCTCCAAGGTGCCACTGCTTGTGTTTCCAGCGGTTACTGTAGAGGGGGGGGTCGAGCCACGGAGAGGCTGGAGGACGTCTCCCTGTGAGAAGGACGGAAGCTTTTAGAGACTGAGGGGAGGATCTGAAGCAGCGTCTTCAGCAGCGTTTCACACTTTGTCACTCACGTTTTCACAATCTGCTGCTTCCTGCTCAGAGTCCTGAACACAAGTCGAGGCAGACTCATCGGGGTCCTGATCGCTGCCCTCGCTGTAGCACTCTGCACACAGGAGGACAGAAAGAGGGGAAGAAAGAAAAGCAAAATGGATAAATGTGATGCAAACGTAGGAAGAAGATTCATGTCGACAAGGGACGGGAGAAGGGGGGGGGGCACGGGAAGAAGGGGTCACATGAAGAAAAAGAGGAGAAAGACTAAAAGAAGAATTGAAGGATGGGAAGATGGGGAAAGGGAAGAAAGTAATGAAGAAAGAAAGAAAAGCAGGTAAAGTATAGAAGAAAGAATGAAGATGGTTGTAAGGATAGGAGAGGTGACAGGAAAAACGAAGAGATAGGCAGACGGGAAGGGAAAAGAGAAAGAAAGGAACGGAGGGAAAAGAAAGAAGTGAAGAAAGAATGGAAGAAGAGAAATAAACATGGGGAGAAAGACTGGAAGAAGGATTGACTGATAGGAAGGGGAGTAAAGGAAGAAGTAGGAATAAACAAGTGAGGTGAACAAGATAATACAAGAAAGAATGGAAGAAGAAAAGAAAGATAAAAGACAAAGGACCACCGGACAAAAGAATCGAAGAAAGGCTGGGAAATGGACAAAAGATGAACAGGACGAGGGAAAATTGGAGGAAGAGAAAAGGTGCCGACAGGAAAGAGGATGAATATAAAGAATGGAAGGAGGACAGCAAAATGAGATAGAGAAAAACTGGTATAGTCGAAAGATAAGAATGGAGAGAGGGAGCGATGGTTGTTATTCATACGTATTTTTTGTTTTATAACGTGTGTTGTCTCTTATGAATAATTCTTGTGTTTTCTGCGTGTATGACCGAGTGTCTGACCTTCAGCCTGGATCGCCTCACATGGCTCGGCAGCCTTCGACAGCTTGCTGATCCACCTGCGCCAACACGACACTCAGTGACTCAACGTTCTCTTATTACAGCCAAAAAAAATAAAAGAAGAGGAACTAGGTAGATTTAGTTCCTCTTCTTCCTCCTCCCCTTAGTATTGTCTCAAAGTGGGGACAAACAAGGGCGATCACGTCTTTCTGGAGAGAAAGATCTCAACAACTATCAGCTGGATTCGCAACAAATGTGACGTGGATGGTCATGGTTCCCAGAGGTTGGATCCTAGTGATCCTGGAGATCCGCTGACTTTTCATCTTGTGGCACCAACACCCCCAAAAAGTTTAACTTGTAGACAAGAGTTATCGAAAAATCCAACAGACAGATTTCCATGAAATTTTCCTGATCGCATTCCTGCTCCCCAGAGGATGAACTCTTTTGATTGTAATGACCCCCGTGGCCTTTCCTCTAGCGCCACCATCTGGACAAACTTAACACTTTCAGCTGCATTAATGAACTCCCCGCTGAACCACTACTACACCATTACCTATGCCAGCACTTCCCTACACCCCCCCCCTGTTCTCGATTTCATGGCAGTTTATCCAATAGTTGTCGCTGATATGTCACTCAAAACCCGAAAACGGGAACCTCATGGTGGCGCTAGAGGAAAAGTCGGAGGATCACAAAAGTCGGGATCACCGAAGTCCTGAGGGAAACATGAACGTTTATGCGAAATATCATGGCAATTTGTCCAATAGTCGTTGAGATATTTCACTCTGGACCAAAACAAAAAACCCCTGGAGCCAATCGTAAAGAGTTCTACACCACTCACTGATTCATCTCGGCCAAGCTCTCCGCAGCCATCAGGATGGTCACCACCAGCGGATGGGAGGCTGTGATGGCACTGAAACAACACAAAGCAGGTCATTAACAGGACCCATACGCGCTCCTCTGGTCCCCCAACCGGGACGCTTACATTTCAAAGTGTCCATCCTCCAAAGCCCGGCTGGCTGAAACCCACCCGGGGGCGGAGGGCAGGTGCGATACCTGCCGTGCTTCAGTCCCGGGTTTTACTCACGCTAAGTTCGGCGGATCAAATTTGAGATTATGTCCAAAAATATTTAAGCAGAAGATTAACAACGGCCCCCTTTTTCTTTTCTTTTTTTTTTGCAGTATTTGGTGTCCCCCGAGGACCGGGACCCATTCACTTCCGCTCAGCTAAACATTTGAAACCTTCACATCTTTATCCGCTGGGCCCCGGCCACCAAAACTGGAAAAGATCTCGGGTAAAAGATCAGAGAAATTCCCGAGGAGAGGGTAACTTTTAATTATGTGCTCCGGCCAAGCAAAAAAAAAGTAAATTCTGGATTACCAAGTTAAAAGAGAAGATAGAAAGATACGGTTAAAGTCTCTGTACACGGCTGGATAAAGTGCAGTGTGTTGGTGCAGCTTCATACAAACTGCGAGCAGGAGGCAGCTGTTTGACCACGAGCAACTGTTTGTGGTTTTTGATTGTGTTTTTTTTTTTCTTTCCTTCTTCCTTCCTTTCTTTCTTTCATAATAATCGACCGTCGCTAAATGTTGCACACGGTAACACAGACAGACAGAGAGAGTTTAAAAAAAAAAAAAAAGAAAAAGCATGTCGTACTGTTTCCTCCTGCATTGTCTGGCCTGTTCGATGGTGAAGCCGGACAGGTTGATGAATCCCTCTGCCTTCTCAGCCTGCAGACAAGAGGCAACAACACACACACAGTTTGAGCCACTGAAAGCTGCAGAGAATCGTGTGTGTGTGTGTGTTTTGTGTTTGGGTTGTTTTTTTTTAAGTACAACACATCGATCTCGGGTTCCTGTGTGAGCTGCGAAGACTCGGTGGCGGCAGTCACAGGATGCAGACCCGCGTTCGTTCCTCGCCGCGCTGGTTTCCCCTCTTACCCACCTCTTACATACTTTATTCAACTTGCACATCACTGAGATCGGCACCTATTCTTACAGCCAGATGCCACATGCAACCACGCAGCGTGCTCACAAGAGGCCACGGTAACACTTCAATTCAACCCCCCCCCCCTCCCGTTTCAGATCATTTTGTAATGATCTAAAATGTGTCTTCATATGAGAAGTTAGAATCGTTGACATCCTTAAAAACTCACACAGTGTAGCCGACACTTCGGCCACAGTTGAACAAAAAAACAAGACACCAGAGTGAAGACAGACGTGATAAAAGCATCGGACACTAAAGCTTTAACATCTGCGTGGAACCTGAATCCAGCGCTGCCCCGATCAGTACAGATATGTATGGGGATATCCAGAGTCGATCAATTATCATCGTGAAACTGATATGGCACGGCCAAAAGTATGTGGACAGGCCAACAATACACCACGTGTGTGTGTGTTTGTGGTAACCTGCTGCTGCCACAACCTCCACTTTTCTGGTTTCGGTCTTTCCACCGGATGTGGAACCCGGCTGCAGGGATCTGATCCCTTTTCAGACACAGGAGCATCAGTGAGGTTCACTGGGCTTCCAGGATTGACTCTTGGTCAAGCCAGACAGTCTTAATTCTCAAAAAACAATCAAACTTACCATCTTGTCGGTGTACCAGTACAGGGAACTCTTCTTCAGGACAAACCATTTCTTCTTCCATTTGCTCCCCAGGAACCTGCGGCCCTCCTTCCTGCGGTGAAGCCAGCCCTGGCAGTCCACCACGCCCAGGTCTTTGACCGAGACACGCCGCCGGCTCATGGCCGCAGTGGACCCGGAGGACAGACGGCAGGCCAGCGGTTGAGATGGAACTGCAATTTCAGATGTCACGGGTTCCGGCCGCACGGCAGGTAGCAGGTACCTCGGGGCTCCATGGCTCCAAATGGGTTTCAGTCACTCAGTCAAATCTGAACACACGGGCGCGAGACACACATTTTTAGACTAAGTGTGACCTAGACTTCCCGGAGATATCATTATCTTCTATGTCCGTCGTGAATAAACATCTGGCTTTTTTTGTTCTTGTTACACTGTCAGTATTTTGGGGCTTGTAGTTTTAGTAACCACTTAATCGTAAATCCTTCACTAAGTTGTGTGTGTGTGTTAAGTCGTTTCTTAAGTTCTTAGTAGCTATTCTTAAACTAGTGATTTACTGAATCTGTTTGCACCAGTAAAGCTCAAGAAATGTCAAAGTTAATGAGGCGTCGTCCAGACGGTTACTGTACCATCGCACGCTCAACCGTAACTTTCAGAAACAACAGTTTTTGGGAGGACAAATGATAACTGACGTTGTTTTTTTCCAATGTGTGTGTGTGTGTGTGTATGACATATGACTCACGTATGCGTGCATTCATGTAGTAAGCAGCGTGTTAAGAGATGAGAGCGCGATGCTTCAGTCTGGCTGGTAGTTGAGCCATGGGGAGTTACTTTGTGAAACCGGCCCCTGACCCCAAAGGTCCATTTAGTGGGTAGTAGGTGTGCAGATAAAGTATCTGCACACCTACGAGTCTATGTCTGCCCATGGAGACCGGTACTTATGATCAAAACACTCCACACCAGCCTCGAAATGGCCCCCCCGTCACACCTTCGACGGACATTTTACTTTTCTCAGTGAGACGAGGCACATCTTCACATGCGTGACAGCACTTTTCATTCTTTGCACTGAGCTCAACTTAATACTACTTACGCCTTTCCTGTCTTTGTTCTTGTTTCATGTCTCCTTTTTTCATCAATACATATTGAGAGAACGACAATAAAAACTTTCATAAATAACGCTGAGTAACTAATTGATTCTACAATGGTCCATAGTCCAATCTTATATAATGCACCTTCATCCAAATTACAAAAAAAAAAGAAAAAGAACAAGAAAACGAAACATATCTTCTTACTCACCTGTAGCGCCACCTAAACCTGCAGATAGCTTTAGTTTTATTTGTCCGGATTTTAAAATCTCTCTCTGAGCTTCCAATACAAAATATGTTTCTCAAAATATCAAGAAAAAAAAATAAAAAGAAAGAGAAAATTCAGCATTTCATTCCAGAAACCCTGTTACTCTGGATGCTCCCCAGACCCAACTGTGACCTGCTCTTGCAGGAAGTATTGAAGATTAGACTAATAAGCATTAGATGTATCTTCAGTAGAAGGTACATTTAAGTGACATTTGAGTTTTTGCTCCTAGCGAAGGCCTAGAAAAACCACAACGAGGTCTAACCTGCGAGTCTGGACGTCCTCTGGGTTGATGTGTTTTCAGCAGACCGACGCTCAGCAGAGGAGGAACTGGAGTTTTCTCAGAATCGCCTGTGAGAACTTACAGAACAACCCAGAGACCGACCACAGAGTCAAAATCATACTCACTGACACAGACGCTACATCAACCCCACGGTATCCTTCCTGTTTCACACTTTCTTCATGGTCCTTCTGCGCTCCTCTGTTTCTCAATAGTCCCTCTACTCAGAAACTTCCCCTTTGTTTTTTAGAAAATCTGCAGCTGCAGGTGTTCAAATGATGATGTATTCAGTAGAAGCTTTGTTTTGTCGTTGGTGCAGAGTCGTGCAGTCACAGAGGAGACTGTGGGCGTTTGCTCTCAGCGAACTTGACCCAGCAGCTGTTTGATCCCACCCGAGCCTCCACTAGCTGTCCGCAGCAAACACACAACGCATCTGTCTTTCAGTGGCATGATGGTTGGAAGAGGAGTCAAATTTAAAATTAAAATAAATCAATCAATCACCTTTACTGGTTGGTCTGAGTACTCGGTAGGATCCAAGTCCTACCACTTGGATCCTGGCCTCATTTTTCACCAAATTTCATATAAGTGAACTCAAATCTTTCCAGATATAATGTAATGTGTATAACAACACACAGAGAAACCACTGCGGCGGGAACATTAGGTTCTGTCGACAATTTTAGAGTTTAAGGTTTGAGGGCTTTAAGTCTGGGCCGCGGTTGGGTTAGGGTTTGGGTCACATGCACTCTGGAGCAGGTTTTCCATCAAGGACCTCTGCTGCATTCATCCGTCCCTCAGTTCTGACCAGCCCCCCCCCACCCCAGCATGATGCTGCCTTTTACTCAAACTGGCCTCCATCGGGCCGCTCCACCACGAAGCCCTGACTGATGCGGTGCTGCTGAGACGGTCGTCCTTCCAGCAGGTTCTCCCACATCTGCAGGGGACTTCTGAAGATCCATTAGAGTGACCGTCGGGTTCCCGGACACCTCCCCGACCAAGGCCCTCCCTGCCCAGTTACTCAGTTTTGGCTGGAAAACCAATTCCAGGACCAGTCCTGGTGGGTCCAGACTTCTTCCTTTTCACAGTTACTGAGGCCGCCGTTCTCCGGGGAACACTCAGAGCTTTAGAAATGGTTTTATAGCCTTGACCTGATCTATGTTTCACCACAGTTTTATCACCGAGGTCTGCAGAGAGTTCCTTGGCTTTTGTCCTGACATGCAGTGTGAACTGCGGGACCTTCTATACACATGCGTGCGCCTTTCTAAACAATGTCCCATCAATTTTCAGTTTGCCACAGGTGGACTCCGGGACATCTCAAGGATAATTAAAGCAAACAGGATGCACCTGACCTCAGTCTGGAGCCGCAGCAAAGGCTCCGAGTGCTTTTGTAAATGAGAGATTTCAGTTTTTAATTTTTAATAAATTTGAAAAGAATTTCTGAAGCATGTTTTCGCTCTGTCAGTGTGTGTTAGTGGGTCCAGATCAATAGGCAAAGGTGGCATATTTCATCCATTTACAATTCAAGCCACAACACAATCTAAAATTAAAACTGGAGGGGTCTGAAAACTTGACAAAACTAGTGATGCAGAGATTTGTTTAACTCGTCGTAGTACGGACATTCTCCACTAGATGGGGCATTACCACTATAATTGCAAAAGCTTGGGACTTGAACTTGGCTCCGGGTCCTGGTCCACACCAGCTACATTAGTCATTATGATGCATTACTCCATCATCCAAATTGTGGACCACCCCCCGTTTCTCCCACTCTCTTTGAGCAACAGCAGCAACTGTTGATGGATGCTGCGCTTTGAGTGCGAGCCACTGACAGTTTGGATGCATTAGTCTGTATATCAACATTTTGATAATGGACTGCTAATGTTTATTATGTAGTGACTGAATCGGTTTGATCCCTGCTGATACAATTTACACTGAATATCCTCTGCTTTAAAGCCGAATAAATTCGGTTTACAAAAGAACTGCAACTCAATGTCCGCTTACTTGTTCCAGAGCTTTCCTCCATGTCACAGTCTTCTTCAGCAGATGGGTGTTTGCTCTGTTGTCATTGAACTGTTAGGTGTGAAAAATAATTTAAATATGACACAGTTGAGGCTGGTTTCATTGATATGGACTTTACAGAGGTTGAGAAAATGAAATGTATGGATGTGCGCTCCATCACAGTGAAGCCAGACTCTGATCTAAACTGATCTAAACACCCTCCAACGTGGAAATCACTACCTACTAATTTAGTAAAAAAACAAAACAAACACACACCGTTGACGTCCCCAATGTGACAAAGTCTGACAAAGCTCCGAATTCAAAATGTTAACTCTGAATGTGTATGACAACGAAGTAAAACATCTTCCTTTTGCAATGTTGAACATATTATTCATTTACAGAGGGAAGGTGTTTTTGTTTTTGTAAAATGTTTTCGTGCCTTACAGGTTAATCATCCAACCAAAGGTATTGGCAGTACATTCTTTCCAGTTCACCAAAAGAGTCATGTCTCATCATAATGATTGTGCTTAAGGGAAGGTTAAAAGTTCGAAGATTTCAAAACAAACTGCACTTTATTTTCATATTTTTGAAAGGTTACAAAGCATCACAGAGGCATCATACTGCAGTGCTCTGGAATAATTCAGATTTAAACATGAAGATTGAAACCAGTTAAACAAAGTGACTCTTACAAAATACAAACTAGATTCAAATCATTTTACATGGTAGTTTGTCAAAATGACAAACTCATCCTGAACAAGTCAGTGTCCCTGAACAATAAACAAGTGAGGAAATGTCAATTTAAAGTAAGACTATGGAACTTTTAGCCGAACAGCGGCCACTGCGGCCACAGGTGGTAATTACAGGGTGACGACACCTTGGGTTTCACTACATCTCCCATGATTCTCTCCGGCCAGCCGTTTTAACGACGCCATCGTTAGGTGACCCCAACTGAGAGCAAGGGGAATCAAATCAAACCAAATCAAATCGGCAAACTGACTCAGTTAATGTCAGCTAAACGGCAACATCTATGCAAGGTTTGTTTACATAAGCCGCCATAAACTGCTGGTCGTACCAGACCACGTGAGACTTTAACAGGAAACACCCTGAGTGTTTTGGATAAAGCGACACCGCGTTTCATGGCGTATATGGTGGAAAGTCACTCAGCACATTTACATCTGCTCCGATGCATTTCGGAGGCAAAAATTGTGCTTTTTACTCCACTACACTGATCTGATAAATGTAGTTACTAGTCCCTTCGCAGTTTTAGATTAACACACAAGATGTAATGTGCAAATAAACTATGAATTATTATAGGTAAAGATGAGAAAAGATTTTATTGATATCAGAAGGGACACAAGTTACCCAGTAGTTTATAAAGTCATTAAGTTGCAACATTAAAATATAAATTATTCTGAAATTGGCCATTTGCATCAAGATTTCATTTCCTTTTGGTACTTTTAAGTATATTTTGATGCTAATACTTTTGTAATTTTACTCAAGTAACATTTTGATTGCGTGACTTTAACAGGGTAATAGAGTATTTATTGCTACTTTTATTTAAGTAGAAGATTTCAATATCTTTTCCACCACTGTTGACTTCAACTATTCATTTGTAAGATGAAGAACTTTGTATTTCTTCTTTGAAAAGTTACATAGTCTCACTTTAAATAGAAATGTGTTCAGTAACCAAAAATCTAAGCTCTGCAACTGTTTCCACTCATTTCCACATTTCATATCCAGCAAAGAAAATAAGAGGTTGCCTCTGTGATATCTACAGTTTCTGATCAACTCTGATAATCTTTTGTACAAGCTTCATAACTCTTGCATAATGTTTTGTTAGTATAAAGGCACCTAACATGAATCAGAAAGACTTTACAAAAGTAAAAGGTCTTTGAGGAAACTTAAGGAGCTCCTCAGATCGTAAACATCGGAGGATCCAAGACGTTTCTCTGAGGAACTCCTTCAGAGAAAACCCTCTGAAGGAGTGATATGATAGAAACTTCAAACACAGGAGTTCTCCAAAGACCATTTAGAGGAACCACTGATGTTTTTTTCAGAACGCAGTAAGCCACACCTGAAATACTTCAAATCAATTAGTTTTAGCTGAAATTGTTAGCGGCTTCCAGCAGACCTGCATCGAAGTCTCTGCAGATATCTCACAGCAACAGTTTACAGAATGAACTGAAGAATGAGTTTTTAACAGATTAATTTATGTGAAAAAATTTAAAAAGGACAACATGGCATTTAAAAACTTTGTCTCAAACCAAAATCAAAGCTAAATTTGGGAGCATTTTCTCTTTGACATCAACTGCCGCTCTGAGAGTTTGTGTTTTCCTCAGTTTGAGTCCTTTTGATGGATTCAATTTAAAAAATGTTTGGAAGTTTTTACATTATGTATTGTTACAGAAAAACGTAATAGTTTTAATTTTTTATAATAACCATAAGAATTATTTCTTAAAATGTATGTTAGGTCATAACATTTTATAAATGTTCTTATTTGCCATGTTTCTTTGACTGTTAAAGCACTTTGTTAGAGCATTTTTTAAAATTATTTTTTAATTATTGCTATTAAAAACAAGTCTATATTATTACTGTTGTAACAGGACTGTGTGAAGCTTCAGAAATATTTATTAACAGTGTAGAGCTCTTATATATCTTTTTTTTTTTTTTACCTGCTCATAATTTGTTATACTCTGAAAAGCACACTTCTCAGATATGCGACAGAAGTTCAGTTTGGCAGTGATAGAATAAAAACTGTCTATAAAAGCTGCAAAATATTTACAAATTGTTTTGCCAGACATACAAAGAGTCGAGATTTGAGAGGCACTAATGGCTCCTGAGATTAAGAAGAAAAGGTGCTCTGATGTTTAGAAATGCTTCACCATTTTTAAACTAGAAATAAACTGGACTTTGATTTCCCGACACTCGCCATTGAGGCCTTAATTCTTTGACATTTTAGGATTGTTTAGATTTTACTGATTCTAATTCTGCTTATTGATTCTTGTCATATAATTACAGTAATAAAAAGAAATCAAAATCCGTTGAAAACAAAAACCGGCTTCATTTTCAGCAGATTTTGGCTGCCATAGAGAGACATATAACTATTTTCTCTGTTGTCATTCACAAGCTGCATGTTGGCTGACGTCCTGTATGGAAGCTCAGCAGGTCCAACATTGAAAAGCGTGTTTGTTAACAGATCCCTAGTTTTCGTACGTTAGATACTGGTTCAAATATTTCCATATGTCTTTGATGCAGCTGTTAAAGACGTAATTCCAGCAGAGTTGTCGAAATTCTTTTACGAACTGTATTTAAAAAAAATGTCCAAGATCTCTCCAGAATTACAAAGTCAACACAAGATGTTGAGGTTTCAGCAACAAAATTCACTTCTTTTTAAGTGTCTTTAAGGATTAAAGAGAGGTATGTTCCAGATTGTTTGTCCTGATGAGTCTGAACCTGTCACACTCAAGTTAGGATTTTCTGGCTCCAGTAACTGACACAGATGGCGGAAGGCGCTTAACTCAAACGTTGGGCTTTAAGGTGTTGCATCCATGATTTAATTCAGTCTGTTGATGGACCAGGTGAACTGCAGCAACCAGAGTGGACGTGCTGAAAACATTCAGATCCACTGAACTGTTCTGTCATGTCTTGAACTGGTTCCCAGTTCACGTCAACAAACTGTAGAAAGTCACTTCATCTAATGCTTATTAGTCTAATCTTCAATTTTTTTTCAATAAAAAAATGGGAAAATTGTAACCAGTTGGTAAGAAGCCTAACAGTTTACAGTCTGGCCAGGAGCCCCGTGAGGCTGTATTTAGACATAGTGATGCTCTGATGGGAATGTCATTAGTTTTGCAGATATTTGGTCATAATATTATCAGACAAATTGAAACTTGGCCAGGGTGGTCAGGGAAACAAATTCCCCTCAGGATAAGACCACTGTGCCAAATTCAATGGCGATCATCCAATATTTCAATAAAAACCAAAAATGTCAACCTCATGATGGGGCTAGAGAAAAAGTCAGAGGATCACCAAAATCTGTAGCATTCATCCTCTGGGGACCACGAATGTCTGTACAAAAATTCATGGCAATCCATCCAGCAGCTGTTGAAATATTCCGTCTGGACTAAAGCAATGGACCGACTGATCAACATTACCTTGCCGTGGCTTAAAGAATGTACTTTTACTTCATCACGTCAGCGTAAAATCTGGGCTTTTTCCAGTTTTTTTTTTAACCCTTTGGACACTTTAAAAACACCAGGCTGAAAAGCAGTGCTTTGCTGCCCTCTCAGGATCCAGGATTTAGGCCTGTTTCTCCTCGGACCACACCCAGCAGCGATGTCACAGTGAGAAGTTAAACCACCAGGAGGTTAACAGGTAAAGGTCGAGCTGGGGCTTTAAACTGAATTAAATGCTCCAATTTTTGTATTGATGACTACTCAAGTGGAAAATGTAACTGATAACCGTTGAACAGAGTCTCCAGTATGACATGAAAAATCCTGACAACAAGCTTTGACCACACTGTCCCAGTCAGTGTAGATGTGATGTTGCAGATTTTTGTCTTTTCTTCTTAACTCTGGTGTAGAAGTCCACCATAAGATCTCTTGATTCATTCCAGAAGTTGCTTTTCCATGAACTATTTCTTTTTTAAAGTTCTTTGCTGCGCTTAGTTCACAGCTGCTGAATGCCTGCAGCTGTAGAGAATTGACATTATATACATTTAAAAACCTTTTTATGGGAGACACCCTGTGGACCAGGCTGAGAATACACAACCTCCTGTGGGAGCCAAATGAGAAGAATTTGTCTAATAATATCTAAACCATGTTTTGCCTCCGTCAGTGGCTGAGCAGCCTGAGACGAGCCAGCAAGCCGCCGAGCAGCGAGCTCGACTGTTTAGTTACAGCCTGGGGAGGAGAAACAGCAGCAGGGGTGGAGGAAGCAGACTTTTTGGACGCTGCTTCCTGGTAAGGGATGGTGGCACTGTTGTGCAGGTCAGCGTTGATGAAGCACTGGCTGCCTCTGATGTGGTCGACGCCCCGAACAGACGGATGTCCTCGGTACGGCAACGGGAAACATGGCTCCTCCTCTGTGATGGTGCTGATCCCCTCGTTACTCAGATATCTGTGAAGAATGTCCTGCCCTGTTCAGAAGACGAGACGGGAACAATGAGTTTGATGTGGTGTTTGAAGTCTGTTGCAGTTTCAAGGTTAAAACTGGAACAATGCCTCTGTCTTTTATTGGAGTAACTCTTCTCTTGTGTGTTTTAAATATCAGTGGATCTCCTGGTTAAACTATTCTCTATGTTTCACTTTGAAAGACAAAGTCCATGATTCTATTCGGTTTGAGTTGTTGAGTTTTAAACATCAGTGAGTAACAGTAACAGTAAGCTGAAAGGAAAGCGTGAACTCTATGGTTTTTTTTGGGGACAAAATCATTTAGTGTGAAATAATGCACCCCCCCCAAAACAAATATCAAAGAATACTGTAAATTCCAAATTATAAGTCTATTCATTTCCCTGTTCTAAATAAATAAATAAATAATACAATCCGGTTGTGACTGTCAAGGTGAGGTGAGAAGCCACAAGACTGGACGTCACAGCAACAAATAAAGACAGAAAGGACTGGCTGATCAGGTGTCTGCGCCGTTTAATTCACCGTGATACGGGACAGCGTTCACAGTGGGCAGAAGTTTTGCAGAGGAGACGACTTGTTCCTGAAAGGCAACAGATTACTGACGCTTTTTCAAAAACTAATGTTGTCGTCACTCTAAACAGTCTCGTCTGGCATCGAAAAAACTTGTGGGAGAAGCCACAAGCAGCTCAAGCTGACCAGTCGCAGTTCTTGTTGTCCCCACGTGGGATCTCGGTTTCTGACGCAGACGTGTATAAGCTCCATAACTATGCTGTAATCCCTTAATGCACAACTAAAAGTCTTTACTCCAGAAACAAGGAAACCAGATTCAGATGAAAAGGTGAACTGCTGCAGGTTAATATATGGTTCTCTTGAAACAGCAAGTGAGAATCAACCAGTAGGGTGAATATTTCTAATTTCTTTCCTTTTTTTTGTCTCATTTGTTTTAGGGATTTTCTTGATTCCATTAAAACCTTAAAATTGAATCAGGTCACTCAGTTTATGTAAAGATCACGTGATTTCATTCAAGAAATTAGAACAAAGGATTTCTGATACAAAAAAATTCATGCTAGCACCAAAAAAAGAAATACCTAGACTTATCACTTATTATTGTTGTGCTGAAGTGGGACTGACTGTTTTAAAGATGAAGTCTTGTGTAAATGGCTCAATATAAAACATGAAACAGCTGCTCACAGCTTCATATAACAGTATGTCAAGTTAATTCTATTGTTAGACTCCCTTTAAGCGTCAGTGGAAAACAGTCCACCTCTTAATGTGTCTTTATTTAACTGTTCTGACCAGAAAACCCATTAACAGTCCGTTATCTTGGACAAACTGCCAAAACATACACATTCAGATCCACGGTGTTTGTTCCTCAAGGTGAAGTGCTGTAAGTACCAGACTGAGCTAGGAGTGAAATCAGCCCTGTCGATGCAGCATCAGCTCCCGGGGTTAATGATCGACGAGGTAAAAATTCAAAGCATGCAGCTCGCCCCGCTGCCGTTTATCCTCGGCTGTTAATTAGGCAGACATATGGCCGTTACCGATAACGGTCTGATTACAGGCGCTGGGGACGTCTGGGTTAGCCAGACAGGTGGCGCTTACCTTTCTTTCCCTTTGCTCCAGGCCTGGAGGATGGGTCAGACACGCCCGAAAAGGACTCCACCGGCATGGAGACGGGTCGAGGTTTACCTGCTGAGAGTCCAGATAGAACAAACGTTTAAAACCCGCCGCAGGAAATTATGCAGGAGGATGTAAATGAATGAAACCCTTCATTTTCTTTTTGTGTGTTTACATTCAGTTTTCAAACTCATGATAAATCTCATCTGATCCCACTATTCTCAACAGCTGCAGTAGCCACAGGGACCGACAGAGGTTATTATGAAGTTATATTAACCACACAGACATGAGAGTGGCATCGATTTTATCGTCTATCTCTCAACAAGGAAGTGAATTAGCACATTTCCCAAATTTTAGAATCATTCCTTTAAAATATCCGAATCACATCAGAGTTTGTCACGCTCCGGGACGGAACCCATGTGGCGTCACTTGAAAAATATACATAAGGAAAAATACAAAAAGGACACCGCAGTCAAATTCACATAACGACAAAGCAGTCTCTCGAATCGGTTTGGTCCAATTACTGAACTTTGCGAAACGACCTTTACACGTAGCTGGAATCTTATGTTATCCTAGTTTGGACCTTTTAGTGCCATTTAGGTGGACTCCTAGTGGTAAGATCAGATCCTTTGTGAATACAGCCCTAAAATCAATTCTATTGTCGATCTGTAATCAATTTCACTTCTTCATATTCATCAGCTATGACTGGAACAGATCCAATAAAAATGTTATTATAAGCTGTAAGTGTGTGTGTGTATGTAGACCCTGGTGTTCTATTTTTTTGGGGACCACTTTGAGTTGAACGCCTTGACAGTGAAGATATTTTGTCTGGTCCTGACCTATTCAAAGGGCTGTTTGAGGGTTTAGACTTGGTTTTAGGGTTGAAGTTAGAATTTGATTTAAGTCAGAGTTAGGGTTATGGGTTAGGGATCTACAAATGTGCGCGTGTGCGTGCGCAGCACTCACAGCGTGTAGAGGGGCGCTGTCGAAGGCGGACAGGGATTGGCTGGTTGAGTTCAGGGGTGGGTCTGACGGACGTCCTGTTGACGTCCGCAACAGTGAAGCGTCGCCGCATGTCTGAGTCCAGACACGAGTTCGGAGACTTCGGCCTCAATTTCACACATGGAGACAAGTTCATGTTCCCATCTCTGCAGAGAGAGACAGAACAGGAGAGGTAAGATCCCTGAGAGTGATAGTATTTTTTTTAATCATTAAAAACTAAATTTGAAATGCTGATTGAAGACCAGTTATTATTCATGTCCAAAAGGAATTATTTGAGGAATCTTTTCTTTTTTTAAAAACAAAAAAAAAACAAAAAAAACAAACAAACTTTGGTCAAGTTACTAGACTCAACCTCTGTGTTTCATTAAAGCTATTCTATTGTGTAACCAGGAAGATAATACAATGTATATCCGGTACTCACAGTGGTACGTACGGCGCTGCAGGGGGAGGCGGGATGTACAAATCCAAGATGGCTGTTCTCCCTCTCTTCCCAGGAGCCTCTGAGGTTTCTGGCTGTCGAGGTCTGGGGAGACCTGGAGCTCCCTGAGACGTCTGAACGAAGAAAGAGAGAAATTATTGGTATGAAGCTGGTTGTTTGGACTTCATTTTACAATGAACCTCATTTTACAAGTCCAGGTTTCCTTAATTATAGTCAAGCAGAAAACTTAAAACTAATACTTTGATTATGTAAAGAAACGTTATTTGAAGCTACTCTACATTTCCCTGTGGTAACTACTTCTAATTAGTTTTTCTGTACCACAACAAACAGGAGCAGAGGAGGGGGTGATTAATTTAACGGTGTTTATCATAAAACAACGGTAAGACGTTCCAGCTCGAGAGGAGAAACCGCAGACCAAGCTCTTCTTTTTCCTTCCTCACCTCCAAAGCTTTTGCTTTTCCATGAACACAGGAAATTAACTCAGCTCGTTTTCTGCTTTGCCTGTTGTGCAAAAACATGTCTAAAGGAGTTTAAGATGCTCCTCTGCTGTCCCCAGGTCAATTTTAGTTTCCATTTAGAGAGGTCACGTGATATTCTGTATTTTTCCTTTCACTGAAAAATCCCACAAAAAGGCTAAAACCAACACTGAATGTCTCCTGCTAACAAGTGTTGTGTGCGCATCCAAAGCCTGATATATCTTATTCCTCTGTGCCAGAGTTTCACTGTATCGATAACTAATAAAAACCCATCGGTGAGTCACACTGTTGCACTGGGTGATATGTTCTTTCAACACCGTGAACACACACGCTGCTTTGACTCTGTCCAACACACTGTCCTGCTGCCCCAAATACTCACTGGAGCACCAGATGCGGATTGATCCGCCGCTGAAAATAGTCCCACGCAAATACACTATTTCCACCTGTTTGAGTAACATTTGCTAAAAACAACCGTGTCAAGCTGTATGTTTATCTTAATCAGGAGGCAATGCAACAGATAGGGTGGACAAGTCAGACTGTATTGAGAGACGGACCAAGACAATGTTGATTGTGGTCTTTTCATGGGATTTGCTGACAAAAAGAAAAATATAGACTAACACCACCTTATATGCCATTTGAGAGGGTGCGACTTTGAAAAGAAAACCCTATAACTATTTTATTATATACTAATAAGATTAGCTACTGGTGATGACAGGTTAAAGGGGTGGTTTTGTGATTTAAAAACAATCTATAATCAAAACTTAATGGACAATGAAAATAACCATTATTTTCCAGCCAAAATGACAACGTACATTTCTGAGTCCACTGAGAAGTGATTACGAGGCTGAGTACAGGGGAGATGTAAGCGCTGATGACCTTTGAACTAAATGATGGGAGTGACAATGACGTAAAGACAGACTGACTTCAGATCTGTTTTGATAGCCGAGATTAGAGACTGAACTCTTCGACTTAGCTGCCGAGTAGCATTTAAGGAGCCTATCTTCCCTAAACACACACATCCTGGACCTCTGTCGACACAAAACCTCTGGAGGCAGTCTGGTGAATTCAGATTCAGTCAGATTGTGGAGTAACATATGAGTCATCTTCCAAAGAAGTCTGACATCAATGCGGCCTGATGTTTGGAGTGTTTCCTATCCCACTTTTTTCCAGGAAGAGGCAAGAAGGGATCCATTGTTCACCCACACATCTCAGCAGAGCAGCAGACTGGGTGGCTGCTGTGTTTTCTGGTCAGATTGCTCACAAACAGAAACAGCTTCAGTAGAAACTAAATGTTACGATGACAGACTGAAAACCAACAGAGACAGGCTTTATTTACCTCAGACCTGCCTGATAGACCCACAGCCTACAGCTGCTGTGTCTGGCTCAGTGTCTGGCTCATGCTACAGAAAGATTTTTCAACAAATCTGGGTATTCAAAATGCCAATTCCTTCTCCTCCTCCTCTTTAACTACTACTACTTTAAGTACTAGTGCTGCTATTAGTACCAGTGGTAGAGATAAAGCCATAAATATCCTGACAGACAGTTCTCTTCCTTAATTCCTTCAGCTTGAGACTGAACTCTGGGAGACTCTAAATCAGTGAAGAAGCACGCATGTGAACTTTGTAGCTACTTTAACAGACACACTCCTGCCCAAGCAGACAGCTCATGTATTGGGAGAGCGGGCGTTCCCACAGCATTTAACAGCTCCACAAATGTCAGCTACACAACCACAGAACAATCTACTGCTACTAGCACTTCTATTGAGAATGATTTTTAAAAAAAGTCTCAAAAGAAAAGAAAAGAAGAAGACACAAGTGAAGAGGTCAGCGAAGAAGAAACCACAGTGCCACTCTGGCTGGTGAGTTCATCGAGAAGGGAAGGGATGTTGGGTCAGCTACCTGTACGAGCGGCGGTCTCCAGCGCAGGTTTTTCAGAGGAGCAGGTGCAAAGCCCCCGGAGACTCCGGACGGTCTCTTCTTCACCACCAGGATGACGTTTCCGGTCTCAGCCCTCAATATTTTCACCAGGTGCTTCAGCTGCCAGCCCACCTGGACCAATCACAGAGCAGAACGCTGAGCTGTAATGAACACTGCAGCCGCCTGGAGAGCACTAGCCTAAATTAGGACCTTAGGGTTTATTTAAAATGTCTTTACTAATAAAACAAACTGTAGTGTAAAAGCCTCGGAAAAAAAAAATCTCTAAAACACAAAAAACACAAGTACGTTTAAAGAAATAGTTCAAAATTTGGGGAATTTGTTTTCATGCACAGATTTAGAGGAGGAGATTGACACCACTGTCATGTCTCTACATTAAATATGAAGCTACAGCCAGCAGGCTTAGCTTAGCATAAAGACTGAAAACAGGGGGAAACAGCTAGCCTGGCTCTGTCCAAAGTAGTTTGGCACATAACCCCACGTAAAATCAAATGTTGTTTTTAGAATTGATTTTTTGAACGGTTTAAAACACAAGACATACTGTGTTAATCAGTGAGCCTTAGACGTGCTGTTAGGTGTTTGTTTTTTTAACCTCGGATGGAAACAGGGTAGCCGTTTCCCCCCGTTCCCAGTCTTATGCGAAGCTAAGCTAACCATCTCCTGGCTCCAGCTTTATATTTCCTGTACAGACACGAGAGTGGTATCAAACTTCTCATCTGAATCTCGGAAAGAACATAAATACACGCGTTTCTCGAAACTACTCATGACTCACCACTGTCTGTCTGTTGACCTGAATGACTTCGTCTCCAGCGTGAATTCTCTGGGTTTTATCTGCAGGAGACTGAACAGAAGCGTTTTACTCTTGTTAGAGTCAGTACATATACAAAATAACACATCCTCCACTGTTTCACCAGGAAAGAAGCGTTTTGAGATGTCTGAAAAACACCCTGATGCTCTGAAAGTGTCACAACAACAAACCAGAAATTGTTTACATGGGTTTTAGGACCAGAGTCAGACTGACCAGACAACACAGAAGTTGCGATAAGGAACCAGTAGCACACTCACGTTCTCTGTTGTTCCTGTGATGACGTGAAGCCCGTCATAGGTGGATTTGATGTAAATCCCCTGGAAGATTAAACACATTTGAAGGACTCATTGTTTGGGAATGTACATATGAATCTTCTATATAAATAGAAGAGATCACTTCCCCAAATGGGAACCCCACTGTACACCTCTTGTGGTTTCTCTGTAATTCCTTGTTGCTGTTGTGGTTGCAGGGTTTTCCTTTTTGGACCTACATCTGTTTCTGTTTTCGACTCAGCACTGATTGTGTTTCATTGGGCAGCACCAAAATACCCGTTAGTGTTTCTTGAGGGAAGTCGGGGTTAAATTGTGGGTTTTCTTTTTACAGTACCTGGTACTTATCTGACAGTGGTGTCCCGCTGATATGGTCTGAATGTAAATGATGTTTGTCCTGTATTTGTATTCTGTCTTTTCTTTTATGCCTTTTCTATGTTATCGGTCATCCAATTGAATGAATGTTCCCTTGTCCTTTTGGCCCTTTAGCTGTCAGAACTCAAGCTCAGCACAAAATGGTAGATGAGACTGGATGTTTTACAAAGTGGAGATTTACAACTTAACCTAACTTTATGCCAAGTAAAGAGAAGAGTGTCACAGTAATGTATTGTGTGTGTTGTGTCAAGGTCGGAATCACTGTGCGAGGCAGAAAACTGACCCAACTATTGAGGCCCCTGGACTGGGTGGGACCAGCTATTCCTGAATCCGTTGCTAAGGTTAAGTGTGAGGGTGTTTCTATGGTGTTAGTAGCTAATAGATAGTTTCACCATCTAATTAATAACTTACTAAACCAGGCTGCACCATTAGAACTGAAGGAATGTTTTGCTTTAATATCAGTATAACTTTACTGAAACAGCATTAAAAGATAAATTTGTTATTTTTCCAGTGTCTCTTAAAACAGTACTGCTGTGCCCATATGTACGTTAAAATAGGTCTGGTCGCTGTAACTATTCCTACTCTCCACACCGGCCCTTCAGCCTTTCACCCAGAACATGACTACTCTGAGAGCTGGGGAACAAAATGCACAGCCCGCGTTCCGTGCACTCCAAAGTTCGGTTCATATGAAGCTTCAGCAGTCCCACTAAGCTAAATGGAGTTGGTATCTTTCAAAGTTAAAGTCTGGGTTTTTTACGAATTTCTCTCTTTTTGTTTCCCCACACAGTAGTTCCCTGTGAATGTGTGGGCGAAGGGATACTGACATGTTAAAGAACTAGTTTGTGTGGAGCAACCAGTTTTATATTTGTGATGCAATATCGTAAATATCAAACACTTACATTAATACAAGGCAAAGTTTGAACTTACAAACTGCTAGTGTCAGCGGTTGGTGATCAGAAAACATGCCTACATCAAACCAGCTACGGGTTAAAGGAAAGAAATGAAAAGACTGTGTCAGGCTGCAGAGTGCAGGAAATCCTGCTCATGTCTACGGTAGAATAATCGTCTGTGAGGCAAACTCCAGCGACAGGTAAGGAGTGGTACGTAAAAATGAATTCACGAGTGACTCGTTATTAGTAATGGATTACTTCTCTGAGTAACTTCCCCATCCCTGCTGCGATCTGTCCCGACTCCGTTTGAATATGTACTGTAGTTACAATTTGTGTTGTTAAATCCATGTTAATGTTGGGACCAGCAGAATCTGAGCTCACCAGTCCCTCCCCAGGCTTGATGTTGGTGATGTGAACCTCCTCCAGACAGGCCATCTCACTCTTTGAGGGGTCAGAGGTCACCTGGACCGTCTTCTCGCAGATGCCATTTAGAGCTCGCGACTGAAACACGCAGAAGAAAAACAAAAACAAACCCATGGTCAATGGCTCTCTCATTCAACCAATAGTTTCAAAATGGTGAAATTACATTTCGAGCTGAAACAATTACTTGATTAGTAGATTAAGTCAATTGACAGAAAATTAATTGGCAACTATTTTAATAATTATTTGTGATTATTGATAAAATCATTTTTCATATTAGAGGACTTGCGACTTTCTTTGTTCTGAGCAGCAAACTGAACATGTTTAGGTTTTGGACTGTTGGTCGGGCAAAACAAGCGATCTGAAGACGTCGAGCTCTGTGGTGTTGTCACTTTATGTTTTATAGACCACAAGAGAAAATAATCAACAGACTGATAATGAAAATAACTGTTAGTTGCAGCCTTATGTAACTAACATATGAAATTACTTGACGACATCTCATTCAGCAGACTCGACAATGCTCATTGTGAGATGATGGGATCAATAACTTCCATTTTAGAGTAAAAATACATCAACAGTGTTTGAGTAAAAACCTTTCATTTGGCTTCTATTTGTACTGAAACTCCACAGACGTATTGGTACACTAGTTTCACAGCCTTAGGGGAACATCAAACACCTTTTCAAAAGTCACAGTTAAATTTCAAAAAGCTAAAAATCACAAAAATATAGTAGATGGTGCTTTGATTGGACTTTATTTGGTAAGTGGATGACTTCTTGTTTGTACTACTGTTACTTATATTTGTGATAAAAATGTTACTTCTATCACAAATAAATAAATGTATCATTTTATGTCATTTTTAGTTATTATTTTCTGGGCTTCTGTCCTGATAATATAGTTCTTTTTATTTATATTATATATATTTGTTTTTTTAAATTTAGAATAACTGACAACATAGACAGCAAATAGCAACATTTAACAAACATAATCGATCCGATTGTGACAACAACAGACATGATAACAAAGCTGACAATCATTTTGTAAATGAAGAAAATACTGATTCAGAATAAGATACTATAAGTTTAAAAAAAATAAAAATCCCATATGATCAAAGAAAAAAAGAAAAAATACCCTGATGAACAGAACGGCATCGCATAAAAGCTCTAAATGTTGCAGTGTTGTACTTTTAGTTGGTTTTGTTACACAACAGACGAGGATCCTCCAGGAGCCTGAGGCCTGAACACAGTCTCATATTGTCATTAAACTGACTAGACACTAAAGTCTGGAGCACTACAGGGGGTCTGAGGTCATGGGAAGCAGGGAGGTGATTGGGAAAACACTTACAGGCAGGAAATTACAAGTAAACCAGGAAAAGAAGCTATTCTAAAAAGTTAATACTCTACTCCTTTTTCTGTTGATTTGCCTTTTCAGATTTGGGTGATTTTTGGTGCTTACCATCAGTTTATAAATTACATGCTTGTTTCAGTCTAATTTTGCATGGCTCTGCATGGTTTTAAAAATCAGTGAGTGGTTTCTGTTTTTTGTTCTCAGGACTTCTTCTATTTTATCTAGATTTGCAGTGTTTCCTCCTTTGGTTGACTTTGTTTGTCCAGGTGACAATAAAGCCCTCCTCAGAGTAACTTCTCCAGGACGCCTAGAGATGTGTCACTGCTCAGCAAAAGACCTGTAATGCTCTTATTCTGGAGTATGAAAGACTGCGAAAACTATATGAAAAGAAGAAAAAAGCAAGCGATTGATGCTAAAAAACAAACAAACTGGGGGCTTTGACAAAGTTTCATTGAAATTGTTGTCTACCAACATCACGTGGACATAAACAGTCACTGGACTGTTACAATATATGAAAAAAAATAAAGACAAAGCACAACACAGGTGATGTATTCGTGGGGTTCCCATTGTCTCATAATCTGTTTATGGAGGAATGCTAAGACGTTTGTGTAATTTATGTCACTCTACACAATAGAACAACATTAACAATGCAGAGTTAACGAGAAAAATTCATTTTTTTAAAAAGTCAGCAGCACAGGGTTGCACGGGGATTTTTAAACCTTGAATTTTAAAGCAAAAATAAAGATGTTTAAGGCTTTTGAAGGATCTACAGGAGAAAGACGAAGTAAACTTAGTTGTGTTTTTAGTTATATAAGGTCATCAACTTACAATGTTGATTGATGCAACTAAACTAAAACCTGAGGTTTCATTACAGGAGAGTAAGAGGTTACAAGGCCACATTGGAAAACAACGTTTGGTTGCGAAGAAAACCAGGAAAACCAACAGGAAGTGTTATCTCAGACAAGAAGTGGATGGTCCTGAGCTGACTAAATAAACCTGCAGCTTCACACACACACACACACACACACACAAAACACCACTGGACACTCAGTACATGACGGCAAAAGGAAATGTGTGTTTTACTGACTGTGTGTATGTTTGTTCACATGCTTCAGATTAACATCTCTGTGTAAAAAAAGAGAAGCAGCACTCACCACTTCCAGAATCTTCTCTTCCATCTCATAAACAGTACAGTCCTGCAATTAAAGAGACAGTAAGACTGACCGATTCACATCACAGTGCAAACATCTGCATTATTATCACAAAAAAATCCATAAAATCTGCCTATGAAATAGGGTGACTCATATTTTAAACCACTAGTTTCAGGTAGAATATAAAATATTCTTGAAAAACAGGTGTGTAGGAACAGTAATGGAGTGATTTGATTTATTTCTAGTTCTAGACTTCTACTTTTAAACTCTTCCTGCAACTGCATTGAAGCACAAGATATTTTACCTTGTTTTGTGCTTTTATTTTGAAGAGGCATATGACAACGGGGACAGTACATAAGACTCTGACCACAGCAAATTATGCATGAAAATGAGGAAAAGAAAGTCACAAACTATTTGACCCCACAGACTCTTTAGTGCTTCATCATTACAAATAAAAGCTGCACCTTGTTCGAAAAAACAGAACTTTACTTTAGGTTCTAGTCCCAACGCTTCCAAAAGACACATAATGTGCCCGGCTGTTGGACATCCAACCATAAATGGAGGAATCTCTGTCTGTCTGAGGTCAACTTTCTCGAAAAATTGCTCATCTGACCGACTTCAAACTTTGCAGGCCTACTGCTGAGGATCCACGGAAGGGAGGGAGGGGATGGGAGGCTCTCCAGAAAGCTTCAAACGTCGCTTTTCTATGCGTTACTGGAAGTGAAGAAAAAGGTGGAACCACACTACGAGCAGTGCAGCACCCGGATAATGTTGTCACATTCCGCATGTCCTTGCTCAATTTGTGATATTTAACCTCCCTCCAGACCTACAGGAAACATACAGCTGTTTTCACAAGCTGACTAGTATTCCTCAGGACCAGTAAACTGTACTGCATGAGTAAAATCAATGAACACGATTTATCCTCCAGAAAAAATGATGCTTAACTCCTCGATTCAGATGTTGTGATGTAGGAGGCAAAAACTGGGGTGCACGATTTAATATTTTACTCAATATAAGGCATTATATAAGCTTTTATAGTTTCACTGAAAACAAGGACATGTAGAATAGTGGCTGGAAAAAACGTATTTTACAATTAAGAGATATTTTAAAGGGAATTTAAAGGAAATAATTGGAATATTAATGTTTATGTCGTCAGAATATTACGACATACTCGCATACGTGTCACGTGTTCTCTTTTTAAGCCTCTCGTATTATTGAGGCAGCTTTCCTTTTCAGAAGTCTGTCTGTATGAAGAACCATGATGGTGGTAAAGAGACGGGGTGGCAGACAAAAAAGAAAAGAGGAATCAGCAGGAAACAAATATTTGAGAAATGACAGCCTACAGGAGAGTGAAACCACAGGGAGTGACCGCAAACACCTCCCAGAGACACAGAGGATTCCTCCTGTGGTTGGTGAAATAACAGCTCCCTGTAAACAGGCTGACAGGATGATTGCATGACAGCGAAGGGGGGCGACGCCTCAACGCAGCACAAAGCTCCACAGTCACATGTAGGGACGTGATACACTGCAAAAAATATTTAACTGCACAGCAACGACTTCAACTGTGAATCCCGAAACCTACTTTCCAAATTTCACCTGTGCTTTTCTCTTATTAATAATACTGAATCGGGTATTTTGTTGCCGTTGGAGCCTTCTGCCTTATTTTCGTCCTTTTTTGATTCATAAAAACTGCTGTGCTTTAAACCAAGTGAAAGAAGCCGCAACAAGAAACACACGGGTGAACGTCTGAAGATGGACCAATGGCTTCTGAAAAAGCATCTCCTACCATTATTAAGCACCTGAATGATCTAATAACCTCAGTTACCTTTGACAGGTTCCTTCATCACCATGAACACACAAACTGTAATTAATTCTGACTCAGTCCCACACACACACACCGTCCTACCGCCCCAACACTCACTACAACACCAAATGTGGATTAATCCGCCGCTGCAAACAGTCCCCAACAAATGCACTGGTTCCTCCTGTTTTCTGATAAAAACTACAGCGACCAGCTGAAACTATATATTTCTGAGGTGTTTCTAGAGATTTATGTCCTCAGTAGGAACCAATGGGTTTAGAGCTGAGAGCCAGTCAGAAATTATTCGGGAGAGAAATTAACACATTGTTGGTTTTTTCACTGGATTTGTGGGCAATAAGAAAAATAGAAATGAATTCCAGCCTTATCCTTTAAATGCACGTTTTGCATTAGTGGAAACATCTTTATCAGTCCTGATCCCTCATGCTGAGCTGGTCCTGTAGGCTTTAGACATTCAGTGTTGAGTCTATCATCTGGATGTTTAATTGGCATCATCGCCCTGAGGAGACTTTTTACCTTCACTATTTTACCTTAAAATAAGAGCTTCGACATCATTTTGATGGTACACTGACTTGTAATAGGGACAATAGTGCCTCTTTCATTCCCACCCTGAGCCCAGACCGAACGCCCGTTCTTGCACTATGTAACTTGGGTTGAGTGGGTGTGATCCCCTGCGAGAACGCTTTACGGCACAACGTGACACACACCACCAGCTATGGGTCTTCAGCTAGCTATAAGAAGAAGCTAGCTCAGTATTCCCAGTACAGACATCATGGCGGAGGCGAAGAGACTCGTTCCTAGCATCTAGATTGTAGCACAGGACTCCTGTGGGTTCAGATGTTTTCGGTCCAGCAGATTAGACGAACGCTGACTTGACGTGAGTGGCCATCTTGACCGCTGGTTTGAACTGAGATGATGATTTTGTGTCTGTTGCCTGAAAGGTTTTGTTTTGTGTACATAAGCTGCTAGCTTCTAGGCGTACGCTGCTTCCAGTTCCCTTAACTGCTCGGAAGAGAATTTAATGTGCCGGCATCCTGTAATTACCTCTTGTGGTTGCAGAGGCCGCTGTTGCCGCTGCACAGCAAAAGTCACATAGTCTTGCCTGAACTTATCCTAGGTACTATGATTGAGGTCAGTTCCTTAATGGCTCCAGTGGAGAAGTTACTTCATTATTTGATTTGAAAGAAAAGTGAATTTTATAGCATCTCATGCACTGTGCATGTACTGTACACGTGTCTGACCACGGCTCAGTGACAACAACTGTCCCATCATAGGTGTTCGAGACAGCTTCTTTCAGCAGATCCACTGTCTCCATGATGTTTTCTTTTCCACAGCAGCATCAGTGTGCGTGTCTGCATGTACATGCACGTCGGCAGGGAGAGGGGTGATGGGATGCAGTGAGCGTTAACACCTGAACTCGAATGGTACAGCAGATCTGCTATGGACTGAATCACCCCCGTGGACATTTTCCTGCTGATATTTTGCTGATTTAAGTGATTCTAGGAGATTTAACTGAAACACTAACACACAAGCAAGAAGGAAAAAAAATGATATCAAATATACTAAGAACCTGAACAAGACTTGACATGCCCCACTGCCATTAAACTGGTTTTATCTCAGCTGAGTATCTTGTGCCTTCATTTAAATTCTAGACAGGATCTCAAAATTGTTAAAGATATGAAACATGTTGGGCAGAATTTTAGGGAAATGCGTATAAAATGATGCAGAAGACATTTTCAAAATGAAAGAATTTTGATTTAAAGAGAAAATCAAAAGATTAAGAAGTTAAAATGTAAAACCATCCTTTCATTGCTTGTTTTGGTAACACTGATATCTGAAAGAGAATCTTCATCAAAGGGACTTTGTAGATGTAAACTGCAGTTATCTGGTGCATCATCATGACTATTATCATCAAAGCTGGGAAAATAAACAGTCCCGGAGGTCATGAGATGAGAAGTTTACGTTCATTTCAAGATTTTGTTTTTCTTTGTGTGTTGTCCCTTTCAACAAAAGTAGTTTCAGACAGAACACATCTGAGCATTGTCTTTGTCAGGGTGTCATATAGAGATGACGTTTCTGAAATTTCCCAGGTATAATAGTGGGTTTCCGTGAGAATGCCCAGTACACTGAAGAGTGCTATTCGAGTCTCACTGACCTTCTGGACGGTGGAGGTGAGCTCCAGACAGAGCTGGATGATTCTGCTTTTGGTGGAGGTGAAGTCGTTGGCGCTCGTCAGAGGAGTCCTGAAAAGAGAGAATATTTCTGATGTTATTATTACGGTGGAGTGACCTGTAGTAAAACCATGAACCCTCACAATCTGAGCACAATCTCCCCAGACACAGATCATGAACATTTATTCCACTAACCTACGTTTTTCTAGCGAACAAAAGATCTGTGGAGACAAAAGGTGATTACGCATTTCAGGTGAATCTTTGAGTTTTTGTTTTTATTAACTTTAGATCCTAACAAATGTCCCAAGCAGAACCTAATTTGATTCGAATTGATTTGTATATGTATAAGCGGATTCAATAATGGATTCAGATTCCATTAAAATGCTACTGGGACCCAACCTTAGGTGTTTTTGTGTGTCTGTCAGATGTCAGGTGTGTTATGGGTGTCAGAGTTTGTGTGTAACAGCTACAGAGAAGCAGGAATGCTCTTCAAGCTGATACAAGCTGAGAAAAATCCTGAAAGTAGAAGAGAGAGACACCAACAGCTGACAGACATCACACGTGTTAACAAGGACCAGCACTAATAACTCTGTGTGTTAGAGTGAGAGCGTGTGGGACGGTGCATTTTCACACACTTTTGTTTTTCTCGTACACACCTAGTGAACCGTAAAACTCTCTCAGGCAAACTGACAAATCTTGTACTTTCTAGAGGACATGAACTTTTAAACTCTTCAGTGTCACTATGCGCTTAGAAAGCTTAAGTGGAAAAGGTTAAGTAAAGAAAAATATCCTTTATCCAGCATTTCTCTCTTGTACACTCCTGACCTAAACTTGCTCTACAGCCTCCTTAAAACTATGGGTCTCTATTTAAAAGACAACACATTTAGACTAACCAACTAACCACTAATCAATTAGAGATACATGCATAAATGCAGATAAATGCGACCCACGTCCCTACAGAACACATCCCCATAGTAGTAATCTGGGGTATCTCAGACTTAATGCTCTTATTTAAAGGAGGCATACAGACAACTTTTCCCTTACAGCTTGATCAAAGGACTGACACAGCAGTTCTTAAATGTTCATTTTTATTATGCTATATATAACTTGGTAAAAAACTAATTTCGACAAAAGGATATTAAAGGAATAGTTTGACATTTTGGCAAATGCACTTTTTTGCTTTCTTGCAGAGAGTTAAGAGAGATAAAGCTACAGTCAGTTACAGTCAGTTACTCCAGCTTAAAACAACCACGTGGTGTTTTTACGCAGGTTGTTGTACAGATGTAACATGTTATATAACATGTTAAATAGTGACTTTCGAACTGATGGGAGGTGGATATTTTTACCTCTGGGCTGTTTCAGGGGGCCTTTATGCTATTCTCTTTCAGTCAGAAGGCGAATAAGTATTTCCCACAATGTTGAACTATACCTTTAGGAAGCTCACAAGCTAATTCAGCTACTATAGACACAGTATGTAGACTCAAGGGAGTTGACAGCCTTCATGACAGGGGTTGGCAATAAGTTTGAACCATGGGCCAGTTTTTCTCAGCACTGTTTATTGTTAATTTTTTTGTTTTTGTTTGTCAGACTGCCGCCTATTTGTTTAGGTATTTGCTATTTAGATGCAAATTAGTGATTATATTTGCTGTTACAAGGTCATGTTCACTGGGATTTATGAGACTGTGTTAATTACATTGCTACCTACAGTAGATTTGGGAAAAATTATGCAAAACTTTGATGCAAACTATGAAAGGGAAAACTTTAGCTGTACTATTTGCCCTGCTACCAGTAGCTAGGAAACTGAATGTCTTGAATGGTTGAAAATTTGATGACAATAGGAGACTAGTGAGAACTGAATGGCTGCCTATGAGGGTTGTATTCTATTAGAAAACAGAAGGAGTCGTGTACTAACCTGCATCACACGTGCGTCTCTCTGTTATCAATCGGCACGTTTAATAAAGTTGGAATTGTGTGCGCTCATTGTACTAGTAGAGCACGAGTTTGTTTGTATGTCTGTATTGTATGTACGGATTGTGCTTGTGTCTACCACCTGTCCAGCCAGCCAAGCAGACTCTTGGCGGCTCCGATCAGCTCGACCACGGCGGTCAGGAATTCGTTGGAGGGTTGATGGGAGTTTTTGGTGTGGTAGGCAGGATTCTTCCGGCGCTGCGACACAGCGCCGCTCAGGTTGTGGTGTGCCGCTCTCATCTTCCCCACCAGGGTCTTCAGATTATCTGACTCCACGCCGTAGTTCTGTTAAAAATTGAAAAAAAAAAAAAAAAAAAATGGTTCAAATACAAAAATAAAAGATCTTACATTTTAAACATAATCAGAACATTATCGTTACTAGAATCTAGAATCTTATATGTTCAAAGCTGCAGTGAGGAAGGTTAGAAGCTGTTAAATCAACATTAATACCTTAGTTTTCCATCTCCTACTAGTGGTATAGTTAGTGATTGCGTATTTCTAAATATACAGTATATCGGTCGACTTTTCACACCCCTTTAGTGCATTTTCTTCACAAAAAGCACCTAGTGACAAACCTAACGACTGTTTGGACAAACCGTAACTACTTTCCGAAGAGAGTCGCCTCATTGCTCCGAGTGTGTGAGGTCAGCCCTTCCCTCCACAGACACACCTCTCTAAGCATCTCATTCTACTCAACGTACAGCAGCTGACACAGACACTGACACAGTTGACTTCCAACTCTCTCTCTGAGTGTTCATTTTACAAGTTACTATAGCTGAAATCACAGCACACCTGTTGTCTTTAACTTGTTAAAACATGTCATCTCAAAGGAAAATTGGAAATGCAGCAAACAATCACCATTATTATTACATTTTTTTCAGTATTTTGGTCCTTTGACTTTTTTGTATTTTGCGCGAAGCACTTTGAGCTACATTAATAATATGAATTGTGTGCTATATAAATAAAAATATGAAACGTCTCAAATTTAACGTTAAAATTATTTATATTATTTATTCATTTTAGAACAGTTACAATCAGCTCAGGTCAACAAAACACAAACCACAACCTTCACATCATATGCAGGGATGATGGATGGGAGTTAAGGCATTCTCATGACCCCGGACCAACAACATCCCACCCCCCCTGAACCAAAACACACACACGTACACACACTCCTACAGTCACTATAGCAATGTTCTGACTGAAAAAATATTCCACACTTTTAATCGATCAATAAACCAACCAATCATCCGATCACTCATTCAACTGACAAATATCTGAACTGTAGAGATACCGGGGATGTAGCAGGACACATAATGTTAAGTCTTATGTACATCCGGACACATTTCTCCAAACCTTTAAGTATGATTTCCAAACTTATCAGTTACTGCAGGTGATCAAATTCCTTTCCACTCTTCTCCACAGATCTGAACAGGATCTATAATTTATTCCCTCTGTCAGCTGTCAGCTGACAGTGTGAACAGGCTGGCTCGCCTGAGGCAGCTCAGATGTGTGAAGCGCCGTGACGCTCGGAGCCAACGAAAACATCTGCAGCCAAAGTGACATTCCACCTGTCAAATCACTGCACTGTAAAAAAACAAATACATCTATCCACCTTAAAAAAACATGACACCTGACAGTGGGTTAAAATTATGTTTCAGGTCAACCTTCAAACCGTGTTAAAAGTAACATGATCTCACCCTGCGAGGAGTAGCCGTGTCAGTCAGAGAAGAGCTGTAGATGAAGTTAGGCCTCCGTTAGAGCAAAATAGGCAGAATCAGACTGTGAATCTGACAAATTAAATACGCAGATCTTGCTTCGGTTCACCAAAGATCCTAATAAGTAATGTAAATAAAAGGCTTTTGTATTTAAAAACAGAAGAAATGCATGAACTGAAACTCTCCTCTAGAGCTGCTGCAAGTAATGATTATTTTCATTACTGATCAACCTCTGGACTGTTTTTTCAATAACTTTGATCAACTGTTTTGTCTGTAAAGTCTTGAAACAAAAAATGCCCATCGCAAGTTCCCAGAGCCCAAGGTGATGTCTTCAAATTGCTTATGTCATGTCCAACCAACAGTGCAAGACCCAAAAAGATATTAGATTTACAGCAGATCTTCACGTTTGAAAAGCTGGAACCACAGATTGACTGGGTCAGAACCTAGTATGCGGCTGGACCAGCCCTTATCGGTTTGCTTCTCTCCTGCTCTGTGTGCTCACATACGCAGTATTTTGATAGAGCTGAATTCTCAATAATGCTCATTTAAACTGTTTTCTGTTTCTGTTGTCAGACAAGGGAACAAGTATGAAATAGTGGTAAACCATCAGTACATCTAGAGACAACGGCGCTAAGTTGGAAACGCTGCCTGTAAACCCCCTTCCCGATGATGTAATAGAAACTGTTTGCGCCAATTCATTTCGAAAGAGCAGCAACCAGTGGTGTAACGTCAGCACTCAGCCGCACAGCATTTGGCTGACTACCAGACATTCGTGTTTATAGGGCTGGCGCCGCTGTTGCAGTCCAGCCAAAAAATTACCGAATCTACAGTTGCCAATGACTTGATAATTAATTGTTTCAGCGCCACTTTGTTCACACCAGAACTGTCTTTAATCAAGAATAAACCTGCATACCATGGTATGGAAAACACAAACAACTGCCGTTTGTCACATTTTAACACTCATTAAAGCCGGAAAAATGAGTATTTAATTACTTATTACTTCTCACAGATAGAATAAAACATTACTTGTCATTTTGTCAACAGTTAGGCTCATATGTGCCAGTGCATGTCTGACTGCCAGTGGATGACATAAACCCAGGTTACTAGTTTTGAAACACTTCTGTGTACAAGAACAATTGTACTGGCACATCATCAGTGAAAAGATTACGATGATGAATGGCCAGTTATTTTGCAAAATCTGCAAATCTGCTCTCAATTTATGATAATTATTCATTTGGTAGACGCTTTTGCACCGTTAATCTGCAAGAACTGTGGCTCTAAAACATTACTGGGACAGCTCTGGGCCCAGGCTAAAATAGCCTGGCTCATATGGTACCGTTAACAAGCTTTCACAAAGCGCTGGCAGAGAGATGTGGTCATACATGAACAGGAGATTAGTTGATCTTCTGTACCTGTTCATATAGAGCAAAGGCCCTCAGGGTGACTATTTTTAGAGCTTCACGAGAAATTCAGGGCTGATGAACAGACATTAACGTTCCTTTAACTCTGATTATAAATCTGTAGTGTTTAAATAGTAAAACTCGGAAAAGAGAAAGTGTCTCTCGCTCTGCTGAATGAGCCTTAGATGGAAAAATGATCATCTGACAGCCAACGGAAACTGCTAGAACAAAACTGCAATGGCTCTTCCTCTACATGCTGTACACTGTTTGAATGTGTGTGTGTGTGTCCGGGGAAGGGCGGGGGGGTCCTTCTGACAGGTGAGAGGGGTCACATCTGTTTCCTGCCCCACACCAGAGAGCAGTAAACTCAGCTCTGCGCTGCAAAAAATACCCACAACACGTCACTTGACCTTCAATTCATATTTACAGGAAAACTCTCCCTAAAACACTCGAGCTGCTGCTGATGTGTGTTCTATTCACGACACTGTTTAATTGTTTTGGTGCATCTTTCTTTAGGAGGGCGTTATATTTTTATAAAAGTTAGTATCTGAAAATGTTTCAGGGCCATAAAACATCACCAGCAAATGTCCTTTTAGTGCGATCGCCCTCCCATGTGCAACTTCTTGTTGTCTCCTTAACCAGGTTCCATACTTGTGGCGCATTCCATTCGCTGAGGAAGGCCGTGGGGATGTGGTTGAAAGCCAAGGTCAGGAAAAAGCTAACAAGTGAACCTTGAGTTTAGAATCAGTCAGGAGTCTCACCTTCATGACCCTCATGGACAAGGGTCATGGACACTGCCCTGCTTTTGTGAACTGGTATTTCTATGAAAATTGATTTAATGATACTGACGCTTAAATGCGAAAAGAGAAAGAAAAAAGAAAGGAGAGAGAGAATGCATAGAAGGAGAAAGGTAGAACTGAAACTTAAACCCCCTGAAAACTTGGTTTCAAGCTTCAAGGTTACATATGCAACAATCAGTCAAAAACACAAACACAGGAAGGATGTGTTCGGTGCCCTTAAAGAAGTCGTCCATTATGATATTCCAAAAGAATCAAATGTAGTCCTTCTTGGTGTAACTGCAGAAGGCTTTGACAGAAGGTTCAAAATCAAATTGCTACAAAAGGGGTTTCCATTAAGTGCGTTATAATTACGTGGTGGAAACCTGATCCTGTATCATACAACGTCTAGATTCAAAAAAGTATGGGGACTGTACGCGATGGAGCAAACCACATATGTATTCAGGCTCCAAAAGCCTGGATTCATGTAATGGCCCTATTAATGCAATAGGATTATTTATTCTATGTCATACTCACATGCCATCAATTCATCCACTCTCCCTTTCTCCTCCCTCTCTCTCCACCAACACCCACTTTTTAAAAAAAAGGAATATTATTTAATTATTTATTTATTTCCTCCCTTTGTTTTGAGGTATCTGTGTTAGTCATTACCTCCGCCATGGAGGTTATGTTTTCACCCGTGTCTTTACGTAAAAAGTATTGAACAGATTTGCACCAAACTTGGTGGAGGGATGGGGCATGGCCCAAGGAAGCACCCTTTATATTTTAGGGGAGATCTGGATCATTAACTATAAATTTGAATTTTTTTTTTTCCTCTGAAGTCTGGTGTATCTCATCTCTCCGCCTAAACACACAGTAAGAACCAGAAAACATGCAGTTGGAAGTTGATCTGCTTCACTTCAAGATAACACCACCATATTATTTCCAACAAGCTGAGTCATATCAGACACAAACTTATCTCAACCCATTAGCACATTTTTTCACGTACAGATGAAATGACTGTAAAAAATGTCCAAATCCACAGTCTCTCATAATGTCCAGATTCCTTCAGGCTTTTACCAAATAAAAGCAAACTAATATCTAGAAACAAAGATCGTCATCAAGTTAGCTTCCAGACGTCACACAATCTGACTTTAACCACCCTGCAAGTAGTGAAGTTGAAACTGGTGGATATGAGAACAATTGATCCACCAAGCTTCAATAACACAGCTTTAAACAGTAGTAGTAGTTGTCAGGTCTGTGGTCAGTCGTCCTTTTATCTTCACTGTTTGTCAGCGGTGACAGCAGAGTGTCAGGCTCCATTTAAAAGGCTGCTGGATCCTATTGAGCTGAGTTACACCAGTAAACCTCAGCGCTGACTGTAAATCCTCCTTTTCACTGGGACACAGACAGTCATGGCTCATAAACAGCTGACTGAGGGGCTCCGTCTGGAGCTCAACACTTCTACTGTTTCAAACAAGAAGTCTGTTGGTTGAAAGAAGTGTTTCGCTCTTCTCATAGTAGGATGAGGTCAAACGCTGTATTGTAAAATAAACATTTTAAAAAATATTTTAACAAATATGGAAGAGTGACATTCTACTTCTGTCGAGATAAAACTCAGAACTGAGCACACTTTGCTATTTTTAGAGGCAAGTTGTGATGGACTTGCATTTAATATTGAGATTTTTGGCTTCAGTCTTGCACGGTTTACCACATTGAAATAAATAGAACTTCATTAAAAGCATGCATAAGTTGGGGGAAATCTTCAAATGATTCTTAACATAAATATTTTCAGTTTGAAGGAATTTAGTTTGCTTCATGCAGCCCCAATTTGATTATGGCATGGATAAACATCAGAAACAAAATTTCTCTCTCTCTCCTTTTCCTTTTTCTTTTCTTTTCTTCAATGCTGTATTTTTTTTCAGTGTACAGTTGAAGTATTAAACCCAGCACTGCGGGCCTGTTGCCAGATCTGATTAAGATTTAACAGAGTGCATTTTATTTACATCAGCACATTCTCTAGCGTGAGAGCCAGGCCCAGTATGAACCCCTGCTCTCAGACCATGTGATGAAAATGAAGTAAATTCATGAGCCGGATGCTCAGATTCAACACATTTTAAAAAAGGTAGAAAAGATGCAGGAGAACTTCATTGGTCGGTCAAGGAGCTGCCAGAAAAATACTGGCATTCTTTGATATTTTTTGAATCAAGTACTTTCAGTTAAGACGCCTCTTACAAAGAGTTCTTATAATCAAATTCTGGTATTTCCATGACCGCTGGGATCTGTTGGTTGTGATTCGTGTGTACGTACTTTGCTCGGCTACACCTCAAACCTGACCTCCAAATGTGTCTCCAAAACATCAACCGGTTCTGTCCTCAGAAAAAAGGAGAATGTCCCTCGAGTTTCTTTTGACATAAAGTGACCACCGGATTCTGACATCTAATGATTCAGTTAAGTCTCGCTGCAACTTGAGGTCACCAGTGTGCGAGGCTGCTTAATGTGGCTTTAAATTTCTTTATATTTATTTGGGGTGTAATAGAGCACAGATGTTTGTGTTTGGTACAGGACTTAGAATAGCTTCTGTCTACAACTCAGCGTGTGGTGAACAGCGAGTTCCACCCTGAAAGCTCTGGCAGTTTGTTGCTTGGGCAAAAACATACTCACGCAACTGTGCTTCTCTAAAAACCGCTTCGTCAAACCTGTTAACGCATTAGTGACGACATTACAGAGAATGTCTGTTAACAGAGCGAGTGGAACACAGACTGAAGTTCTCCTCAGCGTGGAACAGCCTCTGACTGGAGATTCAAACCAAGACAAAGCAACTGCCGAAAAGCACAGGAGTGTTAATCGCTGTGGATCTGTGACCACCGCTGCAGAGAACACAGGATTTAAGCATAATAACCCGTGGCACAGATCGATGAACTGTGTGTCAGAAATCACAAGCCCCCTCAGAGTCAAAACTCTAAGTGCACATGATGCAGCATGACTTCTTCTTCTCTTCTTTCTTTCTTTTGAGGAATATCATATAATCTATCCATATTCATATCCACCCATTCTGGATCAATTTCCATAAATACACATTCAAATAGTAGAAAAGGGACATTTTTTCCTGCAATTTGTTGTCTTGCCTCATCATCCTCATGCCTGGACGTTTTCTTCACTACCAAAGTAATCCAGCGATAGTTGTCCGTTTCCACGGTTACAGTTCTAAGGCGAACTGCTAATAGCTAGTTCAGCATGACTTCTCATGGTGCAACATGGCCAAGATGCAAAACAAATATAGACTTAAAAGCTGGGCTACAGGTGTAGCCGATATACTCTTAAAACATGTAGTGACTCTGCTAAAAGCCTGTAAATAAAGAGGGAAAAGCTTCGGCTTCAAAGAATTAAAGTGCTTGAGTTACATCATAGATCGTCCCATGTATATCAAAGGCTGAAGCCATTTGGTTATTGACTAGATGTTTCAATGAAATATACCAAACCACAAAAGTCGGAAACCTGTGAAATTCTGTGCGGTGCTACACCACTAATATCCACCTGACGAAAGACAATGACGATGATGAAAGACCCCATTAAAGTTGGCAACAATGTGATGCTGTGACAGGTCACTGACCAGAGCGCAGAGCAGATCCACGGCTTCCAGCACCAGCTCCTGATGTCCGACCCGCGACACGCCCAGAGACAGCAGCTCCTGGTGGGACATCCTGAGCAGCTTCTCCCCGTCCACCTGCTGCCGCTGGAAAGACGGGATGTACTGCTGCAGGCTGTCGTCCAGACCTGAGGGACAGATGAGAGACACCGCACTGAGAGGGCAAACCAAGTACACAATAAAGAGAGAGGAAGATCCCTTAGTGTCACAAAGACACTTCTGTGCTTGCTTTAGGTTGTTTTTGGTTTTGTTGGCAACATGTATGAATTAAATAGGAAATAGAAACATACTTATCATACATAGTTAATCAAAAGAATTTGACCAGCCCTGACTGCAGTAGGGCACAGGAAGGAAAAGGTTGACAAGTACTGTACATGTTAGAGTAAGCGATACTAAGAGAGTTTCAGTTCAGCAGCTGAATTTCAGTGAAAGTCGGCTCTGTTATGATCCGCTCAAGTCTGACAGCAAACAGAGTTGCTGAGTCAGCACTGACTTATTGACTCTTCCTGCTGATCCATCAGTGTGACGGCCCACAGCTCACATCATCCTGTAACCTCACCTCAGGATCAGCAGGATCACTCTGGGTTTAGACGGACACAAAGTCCTCCTGTCCTGCACACAGAAGGTCCAGGTTTGACTCCTAAGCTCTTACATTCATCACCAGCAGCTGTACTGTGCCTCATTGTTAATTAAAGTATAGTTTTTGCAAAAAGCTGCAACTTTAACTACCATTAATAGATTTTTGAATTTATAGGTTTCCAAACCAAACCAAAATATCTTAGAGAAAATTGCCATTTAAGTTAATTTAAGTTAAACACTTAATGGCTCGGATATTTTTGGTTAAAACTAGCTATTATTTACTAATGTGATTAAGGAGTAATTGTTTTAGTAATTTTTTAATTAAAAATCCCACATATGTGCTAGTTCCAGCCGCTCAGATGTGAGGATCTGATGCAATTCTTTCTTGTACACGACAGTAAAGTGAATATTTTGGGTTTCGGACAGAACAAGACATTTAAAGACGTTACACTGGTAACGTTGCGTGTGTTCTGACATTGTATGGCCGTAACAAGTAATCGATTAATCGAGAAAATAATTAATTGCAGACTAATTATTTATGAAAATAATCATTAGTCACAGCCTTATTTTACACATTTGTGTAATCTAATGAATCCATTCTGCAGGACTAGCAGATAAGACCTGGACGATCCTGGACCTGCAGGATCCCCCTGACCTTACGCGACTTTGAGCGTAACACCGCCAGCTCCAGCGGCGCCAGTCTGTGTCTGACCCTGAACTGTGACCTCTGACCTCTCTGTGAAAGACAGCAGCTGGAGACGAGATAAAAGAGTTCCCACCGCTCGATCAATGGATGAGCTGAGCTTGAGCTTGAGTATTCTACTGATACACAACAGCACAAGCAGAGAAAATGTTCTGCCCAGGATGTAGTGGATGTGTTTGGTTTTTAAAGGGGCACAAAAATCGTAACTACAACTGCAGCTAATGATTACTTTCAATATCAGTTAATCTGCTGATTTTTTTTGCTATTAATCGAATAATCCTATAGTCTATAAAATGTCAGAAAATTGTGAAAAATACTCGTTAAAACGTACTGAACTGTAAGGTAGGTCTTCAGATGTCAGCAGTCCAAAACCCAAAGATAGTCAGGTTACAGTGACATGATACATCTAAAAATAAATCATTTCAAAAACCTAAAAATGAACTGCACATTTTAGCCATTTTAAACACATTTAAATTGAACTGACCAGAAACTTAGCTAGCTAGTATTTCTGGTGATTACAATGCAGCAGAGAGGTTCAAAATTTTCATCTTCTGGTATCACCTTTAAAAGTCAATAATTGATTGAATAACTGGTCAAAACTAAAATAATCTTCATTAATTCTGATAACTGATTAACAGTTTAAGTCGTTCTTAAGCAAAAATGCCCAAATTTCACTCGTTTCACCGTCTCAAATGTGAAGACTTTCTGTTTTTTTAGTCTTCTATTATAGTAAATTAAATATATTTCGGTTTTGGACTTCTGATTAAACAAAAGAAGAAATCTGAAGAAGAATCACCTCAGGCTCTGGGAACTTGTGATGGATATTTTTTATTATTATCTGACGTTTAACAGACAAAACTAGTCGAGAAAATTATTGGCAGATTATTCAGCAATGAAAGTAATCGTCAGTTGCAGTCCTGGTCTTGTTAGCTGCGTCCACCTCATAATGCAGCCAATTTAAAAATCAAACTGTCTCCAATGTCAGCTGAAAGGTAATAATGAGCATTCAAAATGTAGCGTACAGGTTTAGAGAAACTGCACTGACAGGAGATTTAGACACTATACTGACATTTCAGCTGGTACAACACAGAATTAATCACCAAATACTGATTCACTAACAAGGATGTATTTGTACACACTGTGTAAAGCAACGCTCCAACACTGCAGATGGCTACAACTGAAGACAAACTAAAAATACACGTTGGTTTGAGAAAGCTTTTGCACACGAGCATCCACCAAATGGCAGATGCTGTGACGCACTCAGCAACAAGTCGGCTCAGCAACTGGCCAACAAAATGCCTTAGCTGGTGTGAACAGTGGAGAAGAAAACAACTGGCCCTGCATGTGGTCATTAAAGTGTCCCGCAGAAACTCTGACTCCTGTTTGTCTTCAGTGGGACACGCTGGACGACAGATGGCCGACCCTCACTCTGACAGCAGGGAGGAACATTCCTCCTTAACTAACTGCTGATGTGACACCTCTGAGTTCCACAGGCTTACTCCTCTGACAGTGGGAGACACCAAGAATAATACACTGAGACACGGGGTAGCGAAGCACTTTTGGCCCCTGTAGCTGATTCTGGGACATTTTTGTCTTTGATATTTTAATCAAACGATGAAATAAGAAATCGGCAATGTGTATCAGCTGTTATTGGAGTTGGACAGATCTGTCGATTAGTGACTGATTTTTTCAAAAATACTAAAAATTCTCTGGTTATTTCTTATATGATGCGAAGTTGAATGTCTTTGGGTTTCGGACAGTTGGTCACACAACACATGACACTTCGTCTGATTAGCAAAATGCCAAAACTGTTCCATTCGTAATAATAACAACTACGAAAAGTGGCAAATCGACACACACGAGGAACCGTTTCTTCAACTGGATTAAGTTGACCGTGACATTTGTCCATTAAATTTTAATTTCATCAAGTACATCATGCAAAATGGCAAGATGGCATGAAAACTGGCAAATAAAAGTTGAACTTGTTTAAATGATTTTATTTTAATATTGGCCGCCCTTAACTTCTACACTAAAGATCTGCTTCTTTGCTGGTTTGTTTTGGTTTCTGCTTTAGTTGAGCTGCTGCAACAAACTTGTGAATTCAGAAAACATGTTCTGCTCCTGCGTGGAAAGATGCCCAGTTGGCGAGAGTTTGTGGTCAACAGGAATGTGTTGGCGACAGCCAGGATCACATTACTGACACCCGAGGAGGCCGATAATCTCTCAGCTGCACAGCAGGGTCGGCTAAATGTCACGCGACGGCCAAATCACCTGCTAATGAAAGCATGACAACGCCGGGCCAAGCCTCCCTGCAGAGCACACCGCAGAACCCCACCACCTTAACAAGCAAATCTGAACTCCTGTTTAGCCTTTACGTGTGATTTTTCCCTTTAACACAAGCAGGTGGGATTAAGTTGATGGTATCTGGTCCAAATTCACAGACTTCTCCACTGGCACTGTTCAAGACTCAACTCTTAAAAATATGGCTTTGAAACTTTAAACAAAAAAACAAAAAAGAAGGTTAAAGGCATTATTTACACTGCAAAATAAGATACTTGATGAGAATATAAAATAAAGACACTTAATGAGTCCAGGACAGTGCCAACATCCAGCGCTGGGTCCAATGTTCTTGTGAGAAGTAAAATAAAATGTTATTAATTTATGTGACAGTTAAGACATTTTGTTTCATTCTGCATTTCGAACGTTGCAGCAGGGTTTGGCGCCCGGCCCAAACTCTTGGAGAGCGGCTTCAAACGGCTGGCAGACGGCGAGGATCGAGCAGGATCACCGCACTGAAATAAAGCTGAGCGCTTGTGCTTTTGGCTTTGGAGACGCTTCTCAAGCAGCACGAATAATGAAACACAGCAAACTGTGGCGGTTTGCATGAAAACTGCAAAAAATATGCAATCAATGTTGTATGGTTTGAAGAGAGAAGTCTTTTACTTGTATTTATAATGTACTGCTCAAACCTTATTATTTTACTTTTCATATATTTCTATCATTCTAATGTTTTAATCACGTTTCTGAGGTGTTGTGACATTAAAAACTCCAGTAATGTGTATTTAAATTTTGTTGTGCCCTTGCCAGTAACAGTCTTGAATTTTTTCTCGAGATCAGATTAAAATTCACCTATTTTTACCAGTTTGAAAAATCTTCTTCAAAATCTAATCGATTACTTGTTTCCTTGAAATTTTAAAGGATTCAAACAGGATTCTGCCCTCCAAATGATCCTACCAGTAGCATTTTTTAGATCTATCTAAAGAATATACACTTGTGATGGACATTTTTACAGTGTATACTGAGTCAGGTTCAGATGATGAAATATTTACAGCCCGAGTCTGTTGCTGCTAGGGTTTACTTTCCAAACAGGTCAGAGGAAAATGAGGAAAGATCACGATACTGGCAGCAGATCAGCTGCTGCTTCTTCTTTTTGTTTATTTTTAAGAAAAGGACCAAACCATAAAACTAGTTTTATTTAAACAGTTTCAGGGTCCCTAAAAACCTTCAGATTTTTACCAGATCTTCATTTTTACATCTAATTTGATGATCTGGATACTGTCTCCACATGTGCCACATTTAGTAGATAAGACTGTCGTTTTTGTCAACAAATCCCATGAAAAGCCCAAAATCAACAATGTGTTAATCCTTCTCTCAAAATGTTCTGTCTTTCTGACCCATTGGTTCCTACTGAAGAGATAAATCTTTAAAAACACTTCACGCATAGTTTAATTTGTAAAAAGAGCCCAGTAATTTCCTAAATTTGCCTCTAGTTTTTAGCAAACATTACTCAAACTGTTTTAAGCGGCGGATTAATCCACATTGGGCGCTCTAGTGGGTACTTCCAGCAACACAGCAGTGTGTGTGGGATTAGGTCGGAATAACTGTTACCCAGTGCAACAGTGTGGGTCACTAATGGAGCTGTATGGCACAAAGTAACAAGATAAATCAGGCTTTCGATACACACACACCAAACTTGTTAAATGAATAATTTGTAGTTTTGTCTTTTCATGGCATTTGTTGATAGTAAGAAAAATCTGATGTGTCACCAGATTTATCTTGTAAATTTATAAATCTCTACAGTATGTGTAAGACAACTCTTTAAACAGCTTCCAGAACAATTAAGACAATAACCAAGTGTGTTTCCAAGCCCTCCAGACCTCTGAATCATCATAAAATTATATCTTCTGTTCATCTATTAACAAGACTTATAATCAGCAGCAGAATCATTCCCCACCTTCTGTGTTTTACCACAAATCTTAATCTAATCAGCTCTGAGGTCAGTTCACAAGAAAACATGTGGCCTACATCTCTGTGTGTTTTAATCTGGATCTCAGCCCTTCGCTCTCTGTAAAGCTCTCTGAAACCAACCTGTTTGTTGACAGAATAAATTTGAGTCAACATAAAAGCACGTTGGAGACTGACCAAAGTGCACAGACACTCCTAACCTTGACAACTTTCTCACTGATGTTTTTTACAAGTCATTACATGGTGATTCTTCAGACTTTGCTTGTGCTTTTCACTCCTGTATAAAGCTGTTTACAGATTACTGCTATTTATGCTATAAAAAAACCAAACAAAAAAAACCAAGTGAAACTGTCTCATGATTTTAGAAACCTTGCTATATCGTATGGCTTTAAATGACTTTAAAGGAACCTGTGGGGATGGAGATCTTTGCAGTTCTTTTCCAGAGGCCCAGTTTCCAGAGTTTACTTTAGTCACAGATGTAACAGAAGTTCATTTCTCGTGGTCTCATCTCAGACCAGTCTTATATTTGCAGACGACTCTGGCCCTCTGCCCTCCTGTCAGTCAGGCTCTGGTAGGAAACTCTCTCTGCACTGAAAGGCAGCTGCAGCAGTGCAGGGTGGAAAAGTTTAATTTCTTTTTTTTTAAGTTCATAAACTCAAAAGCAACAGAGCTTTAACATTTAAAGAAAGACTCATTTTAATGTCTGTTTACTGCAGGGGTTTGATATACTTCTTTTCACTTCACAAATCAACTAAACAAGGAATTTGTCCAGATAGTAGACATCTGTGGGATGACAAAAGTACCTTCGAAGATGCAACCTACTGCTGGATAACAGGTAGAAAAATAGCAGATTAATGCCCATGGTCTTGCAATAAAACGTTCAACAATGACATGTAAGAGTAATGATCAAGTGTCCACATACTTCTGGCCATGCAGTGTATGTTAGAGTTCCTGTTTTAATGTAGCATACACATATCAGAAAACCTCACTAGAAGAAGAAAGTCTTTACCCTTGAACTCATTTTTGCAGGTTATTGTTAGGCAACAGATGAAAGTCTCTGACGGATCAGTTCTAGTAAAAATCTAAAAGCATCTTTCAATAGCTCAGAGTTTGTTGACATGGTTACATTTATGGACCACCTTCCAAATTCCTAGCCTGACAGTAACTGAAAGTATTTACAAGGATGATAAAGTGGGTTAGCCTGTCCGTCTCCAGTCAAACACGTGAGGACGTCAGTAAAAAGAGGTGCAGGTGAAACTCCAGCTGCTCATAAACAGCCAGGTTAATCATTTGTCAGAGAAATCAAAAGAAACAAGCGGTGCTGCCTCATATTACACAGCGCTATGACAAGGCTCCCCACTTATCAGATCCTTTTCAGGGGAGCCTTGAAAGATATTTGCCATAATTATTAATGAAAAAAAAGGAGGAAAATTGACAAAACCATATTAAAAATACTTAAATAGTTAATAGGCCTGTAGTTTCTTGCAATCATTTCATGTTGAACATTCTCATATAATACAGCTACATAACTACTATAATTTACAGTTTTGACATTCACTCATATACACGTCACTTACTTGTATGCTAGCTAGTTACTTATTAGTTGGATAGTGATATTGCACTTTAATTAATTCTCTTCTTTTTTGATGCAATAATTCACAAACATTTCGAGGATAATTTCTCCTTTTTGCAAAATACAAGCTGCAAAAGTATTTAAAACGGGGAATCACACCAACTGTTTCAAACCATTTCAACTCAGGTTGAGAAAAACCTTTTTACTGCAGTCAAACAAGTGAAATAACACATCTCTAGTTTGAAATTAGGCTTACTACTGTTCATTTTAAGGAAAAGACTGTCCTGATTGAACTCTACGTCGCCTGTTCATTACAACAAAGGGCACGTGTTGCGTTGCTGAAGCACAAAGAGAGTTTGGACCCGACACTCCCCAGCTGGGGGCTACAAAAGGAATATTTACCCCACCTCCATCACAACAGCACGAGGGTGGAGAGCCGAGACGAAAAGTGGCAAAAGAGCACTGAGACTATTCATAGCTTCACTTGGCCTCTGTCAGACTCTACATTATATCACACACACACACACACACACACACCCTGACCATTCATCTCAATGGTACAAGACAGCGGGGGGGCACTGTCGAACAAACAGTATTCAAGAGGAAAAAGGATTTCCTTCAGCACTGTGCAGATTTGTGCTTAGCAGTCCTATAAAACTAAACAAACAGGGATTGTGGGAGTTCGCAGTGTGTGCAGAGCAAAGATAGCAATAATCCCACTGCACAGACCTAAAGCAGCCCAGTTTAACCAGTAACAGCAGGGCACTGGTGCAGCGATTGGAATGGATGGTCCACTCAGTAACGGACAAAATTAAAATGTCCGTCAAACTGGCTGAGAAATGTCCCAGATAGGGACGTGTTGCCCTGTGAAGCACCAGAAAAAGAAAAAACTACTGCAATACAACTGACACTACATGGATGTTAGATTCTTACCACTAGCGGGGTAAAAATCCCTGATGCCCTGATGGTGGCAGCACAGAAAAGCCTGAGTTATTACCTACATCAAGAAGCCTTTATCCTCTGTAGTGCAGCCATTTTCAGATTCAGTGCTACAATGTCAGAATTGAATCTTGGATTCCATCAGCCTCAGCTGTACTTAAAGATGAACGCTGACGCTAAGACTAATACTGCCATGTTAACCTGAGACCAACAGGAAGTCTGTTATTAGCCTAAGAGGTATCCTACCATGAAATGAAGACCTGGAGAAGTAGAAATTTTGACCTGAAGGTGGCGCTAAATGAAAACAGAAGCGATCACCAAAGTCGTCACATAATCAAAAGATATTTATCCACTGGGCACCAAAAATGTCTGTTTCATACTTCCTTGGAATCTATCCAATAGGCTGTCAGCATATTTTGATCTGGACCAAAAAGTGGGTGGACCAACTGAATTACAGACTCACACTGCCAACAATAGAGTTACACAACAATAAAAGGAGGGTAATTTCTTTATGAGAATGCAGCATCCTGCCCCCCTAACGTTACAGCTGATACTGCTGTTACATCACTATATTCCATTATCTCATGAAAAGCAGTCCTGCAGATGTTAATCGTTCAGTTTCTTTATGACGCTGAAGCTGCTCGAGCTGTTCTGACGCAGGCTGACAAACCTCCCAATCTGATTTACTGGGACCCATTAATAAGGTGTTACATGAATCATGGTGATAAAACTCTCTGCACAGCACAGATGTCTGACTCACATCAGCAGGACCACAGGAACATTGTTTTGTCTCTTGACCAACAGTCAGAAAGATGTTCAGTCTACCATCACAACATAACCAAGAAAAGCAGCAAATCCTAGCAAATGGTCGCAGATCCGTTTTCTGTCATTACATTAATAGATTAATTGGCTTCAGCTCTACGTGAGTCCCGTGTAATCGTGGCTCCAAACACTCTCACTGCTGAACGACATCAAAGTTGCTCACAACCGGGAAAAAAGCAGGAAGAGGTGCTCAGGGGAGGGAATTTGGCCGTTTCCTCTGATTCACCACACTCCCCCAGTGAACCCAGTTTCACTGATATGACAAACGTTGGGTGGGAGACCAACAACGAGGAAAGAAAATACCTATCTGCCAGTTGGGCGATGTTTTGATCGAAATCACATTACAGGACAATCAGTACAATTTCATGCAAATAAAAGTGATTAAGAGTGGTGTGATGACTGTAGAGTTTAGCAGGGGTCATTTATAACTGTTCAGCCAACAGTAAAGGCAATAATTAAGACAACTGAACAACTGGCACCAAACATACCACCAGTACTCAAATTACCTTAATCAGATAAATAAGAGTAACTAGGTTAAAGGCTGGTATATAGTCTCCCAGAACTAGTCCTTAAAATGTGTTATCCAACCATGTTGTAAAGCACATGTATTTATAGTTGTTCCGAACAGCCACACTGGAAGATGATGATAGAGAAGGTGGAGTCGCACTATTGTTTGAAAACTCGGGTAACAGCGCACACTTTCAGACAGTCTCTCCAGGAAGACATTCATAGTGTTGAACTTGGTTGTTCACGTTAAAAGTGCCATTAATAGTTGATGAAAAAAAGAGCGGTAGAGAGAGAAGTACAATCCCTGGTTCCTTTCTCACCTCACAGTCAGTGTTTGGACACCTTTATTTAGTTACACTATAATCAACAAAATTATGTGTTGTACCTCACTGTTGCTCTTGTAGCTTAATAAGAGCAAATTAAATCTGGTGTAAAGTCTGAAACCACTTATAGAAGCAGATTAATGCCCATGGCTTTGGAACGAGATGTTCAACAATCACACACGGGTGGAATATTCAGGTGTCCACGTACTTTCGGCCATACAGCGTATTACAATTCCCCCGTTTTTTCAAGCCATCAAAATACTGTCTGAAGTTGATGTCTCCACTGTAAATGTTTTCATGATGTTGTGAATTTTCACCATTTCTGTGCTTCTGATGGGACTTCAACCCCAAACCCTGAGGGCATTAGTGCCTTGCTCTGCCTCAGGCAATGACGACCTGACGACTGTCAGGTGACAGTTGGAGGCTATCCTCCCACTCAACAAACAACCAGCCTTCACACTGTGGATCTGATGCCAATTTCTTATCTGGTCTTACAGGATGACATGTGGCTGATCTGGATTCGTTCCAGCTGTTGAGTTCAAACAGCACACCTGTCTGCCTTCACTCATGCGAGACCCATTGGTGACAGGTTTGTCTTCTTTTTGCTTGCTCTGTCGCAAGTTAACTATGGCATCCTCGAAAATACAAAGAACTACAGGTATAAGAAGAAAAAGATCTTAAAAGTTTAACTTTCAACAGCAACCCAGAATTTCACCTTTTCGGATATCGAAAGATCTACTTACAGGAATGAGGGTTGGATTTGCTGGCAAATGTTAAATGTTGAAATGTCGAAAAATTTAAAAAAAGGTCTTGTATGTTTTCAATCAATGTATTTGAAATACATATGTGCAGGCAGCTGCATAAATGCGGGGATGTGAGGCTGTTTCTTTTTCATATGACAACTTGAGTCTTTTAAATACTGGGGCCTTCTGACGGCTGGTCAGATTTCACTTCGGGCTCTGATAATTCATGATAACCATTTGTCATTATTTTTGACATTTTAGAGAATAAACTTTTAAGAGAAAAAGAATGAAGTGCTGTCTGATGCACATCTGGTAGAAAGGTGTGAAGGAAAAATGAAATAATGAAGAAGAAAGTTTGACTTCCTGCACACTTTCAGATACCTTAATCCGATCCAAATGTATAACGCAAATTGTAATCAAATCTCCAGAAAATCATCAAAAGGAAATGCAAATTAATGCATGTTTCCTTCCAATACTGTTATGAATATTAGCAGTAGGTTCATCAGGACATGATGGGAAATATGATGGAAATCTGATATTTCTGCTTCTTCATGTATTCATGTGAGGAAGTTTACAGTTTCCTCGTCGCTCCACGCGGATCTGACGTTTTCATCTCTTCAGTGGAAGCTAGAGTGACAATCGGTCCCACGCTTCATGCCCATCATGATTTATTCTCTAAGTCTGTTTCCATCGTTCTTTGTCGCATTGTATTTTAATCGCTACATCAGCTTTTGCACATCAGTCAACCCTAAACACTGTTGATATAGAATTCTCTGTGTTTCACCTACGTCTTTTATAAGCAAAATTGAAAATGCACATTAAAATGGTAAAAATAGGTGGATGGAAACGCAGTTTCTGTCTCATTTCAGGGATTTTCTCAGTCAGTTATTGATGGTATAATTGTCTCGGGTGTTTGTTATTTGACTGGCCACTGCAGCCTGCGGTTCTAAACAAATACTTTTTCATATTGTGATTTATTGCTTGATGACAGCCTATGACGAAAACATTCCATCTTCATAGTCACTAGTCTGTCTGCTTAGCAAATAACTCAAATAAACGAGCTCTTTGGCAGTCAGGTGACTTGTTTACTATTATTTAGTGTAAATCAAAATGAACCAAATACAAATATGTAACAAAGTGAACTTTCTCAAACTTTCCCAAACTCTAAGCCAAAGAAAACAAGCTGGAGGTGAGATCAAGAACTTAAAATGATAAAACGTTTTGTACAGTTTATGATGAAAAGAATGGATTATTAATAGATATTTCCAGCAGTGTGGGCCTCTTTACAGCTAAATGAATGCACATTGTTTAATAACGGTAATTAAAGTAGGTTTCTCAGTCTCCCAGATCTGTAACCTTCCTTCCTTCATCTCAATAACAACAAAAAAAACAGACAGGAAGGTCTTTGTTAGATAAAATTCTTCAAACTGAAAGCACAATGATGAAGAGTTTTGGCTGCTCTCCTCTGCTCTCCACCATTTTGAAAGATAAAATAAGTTTATTTTGGCAAAACAACATCAGGAGGGAGGAACCGGAGAGTCAAAGTAAATGATAACAATCTGATTTTACAAACTCTGCACTTCTAAACTGTCAGAATTTTATAAAGTGGAAATTAAGGATCTGTTGGAGCTGAAGAGGGTTTTTATGACCTATTTACGACCCGGATGGAGGCATCTTATCAGTCAAGTACAATCACAAAAAGACTGTCAAAGAAGTTGTGTTTTCAGTAGTTTTGATAGTAAAATAACGATTAATAAGAGATTTGACGTTGAAAATGATTTAACACTGAGAGAGTTTCATCATTTTCTGATGGACAACTGCACATCTATTACACTTACATTTTTCTGCATTAATCAATAAACCGCTTGGTCTAAAAAAGTCCAAAAAAAAAAGGGTGAAAAACGCAGATCAGAATTTCTACTTTAACTATCTTTATTTCTAATCTACAAAACTCAGCAATATACAGAAATTCCAGCTCAGTGTTTTAGCAGTACACGGGTAATGTCTTCCAATTTACCTCCTCATATATTTGCTATGTTTCTACACTACCCTTTGTAAACAGAACTGGACGCAACACTTTATTTTAACAAGCCTCCTAACCCTGTCGTCATTTACGTTGCCATGTGCGACTGCACCTGCCAGACGAGCAGAGTGGCGTGTGGATTTGTCTCAACGCGCTGAGCTCATGTATGCGTTTAACTTGAAGCTACAGCTCTCTGATCAGTTTGCTCCAGTAACACGGGGCACTTAAAAAGTGCCTCAGGGTTCAGTCCCAGGGAGACTCCCACTGATCCCAGAGCTACATGACGTTTGTCTTGGTTCAGATGACACAAACCTCAATACTTTGAGTATGGACCAAAACGTGTCCAAAGCATCGGGAACCGAAAACTGTCAAGTATTAGTTGGCACCAAATGCTTCTTCGATGTCAATGTCTTAGATTCTTTGTACTGTTTATTTATGCTTTGATCGGGAATTTCCTAATCTTAGCCCAGAAATCAGCTAAATTCAGATGGTGTTTGCTTTAGCAAAGTTCTTGTATGGCTGCTTTCATTAAGACCATATTAAACATTTATGTTCCGATATATATATATATATAGCTATTGCTAGATAAAGCTTTGGACTATTTTTTTTTTGTGAAAAAAGAGGGCGGGCAAGACATGTTTGTACTCTAAGGTTCTGAAAAAAGTATTCTAAAACATTATTCAAATTTGCAGCAGTCTTGAAAATTTTAAAATTATACCCAGCCTCAACTGTACAATAATAAAAGTAATACTGTATCTGAATCCCTGCAAGATTTTTAAGGCTTGATTAAAGATTTTCTAGTGCCAATTTGAATATTAGACTAGTATCTCAACCAATTGAAAAATGACTCAAATGATTAATCGATTATCAAATTATCTGCTTATTAACTTCTTTAAGACATTTTCAGGATATGCAAACATCTTGAATATGAAAACAATTCTCAAATCAACTCCATGACTTTCTCTAACATGGGATGTTCTTCTAACTGAGGAAAGCAGGGATGTCTGGCTGCCAGATTTGAGAATATGGCTCCATAAATCGTGCACAAGAGATGATGCAGGAGTGATGATTTTCCCTCTTTCCGTCTTTGTCAGATTGATTTCAGTCTAAGTTAGTACAGTGAACATGAAAAAGTAATTTCTTGTACTGGCGAATTCATGAAATTCACGCATATTCCTTGACTGAATTAATGGAATTCCCTAACTAACCCTCTCCTGGGATTCTCCTCCAACATCTCTGATATTCCAGGATTATTCCACGATTTTTTTTTCCCTCCAGCCTGGATGAGATGTTCCTGGCATTTGTGACAGCCGGCCTGTGGGAACCAACTCCAGATCAAACAAAAGGATTTTAACATGACTGACTGAACCTCCCATGAGAGAAACCTGTTGCTGAAGTCATACGAGGCGAGTAAACACACACTGATCGCCTATACCCACTGTGTAGTTACGCTGTAAATACTACAGCAGGATCTGGGTCACTGACAAATTAGGTCAGAAGAATAAAACAGAATAAAATAAAATGCATCCTGAATCCTGAAGTTTTATCACTTTACTGATCAGATTAAGTTATTTCCTCACATCTACAACTTTCATCTTTGCACGCTGAAGGCACGTACAGCATCCACGTCACTTAATGAACGGCAATTTTTTTTACAGAGCAGAATCATAAGTGAAAGCAGCTTTTAGACGCCAGACTGTGTTGAGAAAATTCCCCCTTTAAAGACAAGTCTGGTGATATTCCATATTATGAGAAGACCAACCTTGTAAAAGAACTGAATTAGTCCTACTAGCAAGTAGAGATCAGTCAATTACTCAATTAATCCATTAGTCAATCAGTAGAAAATTAATCTGGTACCATTGTGATTATCGATTTATTGTCATTTTTTAAGCAACTGCCACAAATCCTAAAATGTGAGTAGTTAGTGGCTCTCTAAGTCCTCTATGACATTAAACTAAATTGCGTGTTTTGGACTGCTGGTCAGACAAAACATCATCATAGAGCTGTACTAAAAAAACATGACATGCTCCTTTATTACCATGAACACACACACTGTTTATTTCAACCGTCCTGCTGCCCCAAATACTCACAATGGCACCAAATATGGATTAATCTGCTGCTGAAAAAAGTCCCCAACCATTGCACTATTTCCTCCTGTTTGTTTGCTAAAAACTAGAGTGAGCAGCTGTTTTAGGAAAATACTCTGCATTGTTTTACACATGAAACTATATATTTGTGAGCTGAGTGTGAAGATTTACATCTTCAGTAGGAACCAACGGGTTTGGAGCTGGGAGCCCCAGACAGGGTTGGGAAGTCAGGAAGCACTGAGAGAGGAGACTAACACATTGTTGGTTTGGGTCTTTTCATGAGATCTGTTGCCAATAAAAGCCTGATCCTGTAAACACAGTTGCCCTTTGCACATATTCTGACATGATTTCGGAGTAAGGCATTGCAACAAAGTGAGAGTTGTAATGAAACAAGAATAATTAGATGGATTGTGTTTTGAGTTTGATTTGTGTTGTAAGCACTGACAGCTGGCACTGAGTGTCTAATCGTGTTTAATTATTTTCTGATCAGAGACCTGCTGAATGTTTTATTTTAGAAGGGGAGAGAACAAATCAAGGTCCCGTGACTGACCCGTGTGTTTGTCTCTCTTTCCAGATCTGTTTTAATGGCGCCAGCACCAGGGAAAAGTGCCACAGTGACCTTTTGACCCTCCACACGGCGGGAGGTCGACTTTTGTGAAGAGCTGTTGTTGTCTGTGTCTTTATACACTCAGCTCTGCATTGTCTCTGCCGCTAAATGACACATGGATTGGTATGCAACTGAGCTGGGGTGAATGGATGCTCGCTTTCTCACAACAGTAAATTCAACTCGCACACAGACCGGCTCACGGGGTGCTTAAGACCTTTCACCATTTCAGAGGATTTAAAATGTTCCAAAAAAACAAAACTGATGTGATACAGTTTCAACTTTAACTCCTCAACACAGCTGGAATTTCATCTCCCAGATGTTGAGGAAACATCCAACAACAGTAAAGGTTGGAGGCTTTTGACACCTATAACAACTTCTATATCGCCATCAAAACAACCTAATCTCAGTTTGGTCGCAGGCTAAAATGTTTAGCCTTCCAGGTAATTGGGCTGTTTTGTTATTTTTCCAGACTTTCCAGTCCAGGAGGTACCCTGTGGAAATATCTTTTTAAAAAAAAGTGCAGTGATTACGAGCTCTTACTTTCAAGGATTTACTTTTATCAATATCTGAGGAAGAATGAGCTATAACCAAGGATGCATTGATCTCAAATGTTAATTTGTAAACATTAACAAACTGAAGCATCAGGCTGAGGCTTCAAACTTCAAACTGCAACACAAATGATTCTTCTGCTGCTGCTGCTGCTGCTGCTGCTGCTGCAGCTGCTGGTCTTGCTGCTGCTTGTCCGAACTTCCTAGAAATTGAAAACTGGTCTTTATCAAACCAGAATTATGGGCCTAATTGTCATTTGATGGTTCATCTGTTAACTGGTTGGGCCTGTTAATTGCTCAGTTACACACTGTAATCAATATACTCAATAAAAACTCAAGACATTTTCCATCATCTGAGTTACTGTACTGCGGGCAGTGATATAACAGTCAGTAAAAAAAAAAAAAAAAAGGTAAACACTGCTATAATCATGGAGGCTTTCCTTATCAGCCTGTCAACCTGCAGCCGGTTACTGAGTCAACACACATACACAGTGGAAGTTTAATTAACCCGCACCATCATTTAATTCAGTGTACTGTATGTTTTAGGCTCAGTTACGCGCGTAACTCTCGCCAAATAACGAGCAACCAGGCAACGGCAATATTGCTGAGCTGATTATGGCTGCGTCATGGACTTCAATACTTGTCTAGTACTGAGCAAAATGTGTCTGTGGCGCCAAGATCAGACAACTGTAGAGTATCAAAAGCTGGCGCTGAACGTTTGACCAGATTTGTATTCTTGTTCTTTGATTGTTTCCGATTTAAACAAGACTTTTGCCAATTTTAGACCTTTTTATTTAAGGAAAGTTCTTGCACGGTTGGTTCTGTTCAAACAACATTGAACGTCTGAGAAATTTGGCTTCTATTGCCAAAAGAAATTTGGAGTTTTATAGTACAACACCTTCGTATTTCTCAAAGTGAAGCACCGTCAAAAAGGTACCGGTTTGGTGTGAAGCTGATAAACTCATACTTTATCGGCACTCGCTGGTCTCAAACCTCACCAAGGGATGACCAGCCCCAAAGATGATTTAAAGTCACCATCCGTGAACCACATTTAAAACAAATGGGTCGCAACGCCGCCAAAATTCAAAACACAACCTGCTTCGAGGCCAAAATTCACAGACAGGTCTTTTTATTCAGGGACTAACACGGGACAGCAAGCCTGGACTTTCAATTATGATCAGATGAGAAACACTTACATACAACATTAAACAACCGTATTGTAAAACCCACAGAATTCAGCAATCTGTACTAAACCCTGACAAACTGTATCCCCTTTGACCGTGCAGTTGTTAATTTCCTTAGAAATGATCATTTTATAACATAAATACATGTATAAAAGAGTATGTCTTTGGTTTCCATGGTAAAATGTTACTGATTATTGCTCTAATTACACCCTAGAACCGCCTGTGTCATCATTAGTGCTACAACTAGCGATTTAATTTCATTATCGCTTAAGCAGCCGGCTATTTTTCCAATTAATCAATTAGTTGTTTGGTCTGTAAAAGATTAAAAAAATAGTGACAAAAGGTGATGTCTTCAGATTGTTTTTTAAGTCCAAACCCCCAAAGATATTCAGTTAAGTACAACATAAGACTGGGAAGGGGGCGAATCCTCACACTGGAGAAGCTGGAACCATCAAATCTTTGGCATTTTTGCTTAAAAAAAAAATGGACAAATCATTTGCCGATCATTTTTGTTTCGATCGATTAATCGACGGATCCATTCCGCTCTAGTTATGATTGCATCGGATCAAGAACTTTCCCTGATAAACCTCAGAGCAGGCGGTGAAAGAACAACATCAACCGTTATTTACATCAGTAAGCTACCTGCTAACCGGGTCCCACAGACCCGTGGGATAGCGTTAGGTCTCACTGTTCGGCAGCCTCACCTCTCATCCAGTCCGTCACTTGTCCCGGGGTCCACTTACTCACAGCCTCCATTTCTCAAAAAGCAACAAAACAACAAAAACAAAAAACTCCCCGCAGCGACAACCGGCTTCTTCTCCGGGGTTTTACTTGTTCTCTCTGACTCGCTTCGTCCAAATGGCCGAACAAAGCCGTCACTTAGACGCGATCTGGTTCATGGCGACGCACGGAGACGCACCGGTCGTGACGGTGCAGCGGTCCGCCGCTCACCAACCGACTGGTCTCGTGGAGGGAAACAAAAAAAAAGTTGGTAAGGCGACTTGGACCCGCACGAGCCAAGCGGCGCGTGGGGCGGGTGTCGGAGCGCCAGCGCGTCGACCACGCCCCCCCCCCCATGGGGTTCCTTCTCCGCCAATCACATGAGAGAGTTTTCTCGTGTCGCCTTCAAGTGCTGTGGGAGCGACCGCCAATTGAAAATTCTGACGTTCAAATTTGACACAGCTGTATGGAAAAGCTTATTGAATTAGATGTTTTGTTGATTTTATTTATTTTTCACCTTTTATTTCCTGAACTTAAAAAATCAGAAAAAGCAAAAGAAACCTTAAACAGTATTTGTGGCTTGTGCACACGTTTGGGCAGCCTTCTAAATCAGTGAGAGTATCACATTAAAAGTGTTTCCCCTTGCCTCCAATCAGATCCTCCATCATCCGTCTTGCGCTCCAGGTGTTGGCTCGTTAAGCTTTCCCAGGGTCTGCAGGCGTTTCCGGTGGGAAGGGCTCGCAGGGAGAGAGCCACTATCCCTGCTGACCGGAGAAGAAGAACCTAACAGCCGGGGGAAAAAAAATCAGACTAAACCTTGGTGAAACTTCAGAGTTTTGACTGGATGCAAAAAAAAAAAAAAAGAAAAAAGGGCTGGGGGGGGGGGGGTATAATTAAGACTTTTATAAGGCACAAAAGTACATTTGTGGAAGAAACAAGTAAAATTTTGCAAACGATCACAACCTTCATTATACCCCACAATCTGAAAGTGTTGGAGAGACCAAATAAAAATGTAAAAGTAGATGGAAAGGTAGGGGGGAGCAGTGCATGACCAAAATCTTTCCCCGAGCCTCAGTCAGAATCATTTAACCTGACTTTAACCGCCGAACACCGATGTAAAACTGAAACACTAGGGCGTTTTCACATTTACACGCTGGCTTTGTATGAAAGCCGCACATCTTTCTGACATCTTTTGATCTATTCAACCATTCCTCACACTTTAACTTGAGTTAAAAAAAAAAAAAAAGGCTTCCTGCTACTTTCACTCAAATAAAAATGACTCTGATACTATCAGTTATGAGTTCATCTTCCACCGTGTATACATATAGAGTGTCAAAACTGTACTCAGTGGTGTTGCATTACAAAACTGCACCATTACTCATCCTCATGCTTCGTGTTATGTGTATGCGGGGTCATCCTGTCAGTTATGGATATGTCAGACAGCACCTGAATGCAGCGGCGTGTTGTGGGCGTGGCTTCCTGCTGCCCCTGCTATATATGTGTATATATATCACCCCACACTGTCATTTTTTAATAATTGCGATTTACAAACCAAACAAGTAATCGATTAATCAAGACAATAACCAGCAGATTAATCAATAATGAAAAAAATAATCACTAGTCGCTGCCATGTTTAAAGGATTTAAAAACTGGCCCCATGTCAATGGGCTGCAACAGTAAAATATATCATTTTACCTTTTTAAAAAATTATTTTTCTGCTTTTACTTTTACTTTTAATACTTAGGTACATTTTTCTGATTATATCGACATACTTACAGTAAGTAGGATTTTCAATGCAGGACTTTTACTTGTAATGAAGTATTTTAACAGTCTGGTATTAGTACAGTTACTTAAGTAAAGGATCTGAGTATTTCCTCCCCCACTAATTAAAAGTTAACCTTAACGTCTTTCCACCAAATGACTCAAAATTAAATATATAAATAAATACTCCAAATTTCTTTTTTCTTTTCTTTTAAGAGAGATTGTGTTGGCCAAACTTAGAGTGAGGATATGAGGAAGTACATTTGAAAACATTTACAAAAAAAAAAATCGAGTACTTTTAATTGCGGGATTGACCGCAAATCAAGGCAATCACTCTGGAGAAATATTTGATCAAGTAAAGATTCATTTGCTGTGAATGCTTTACATGATTGCACTCAACTTAAAATGAATGACAAGTTTTTATATTAAGCCAGGTTCATTTATCTTATTTTGGTCAATGATTTTATAAATGTTTACGCATTGTTCACCCAGTTTAAATATCTGTGTTGGTTTTAATGCTTATTTTTGCAGCAGATTATTATTTACTAAATTAAAAATCCATGGCCGGATCAACCTTCCAGGGCAATGATAGTGTTCTTCGGGCTCATATTGTGACAAACCCAACTGCACATGGACGCTTCAGTATTTCCCCAGACAACCGGAAACCCACCAGTATCCCAGAGCAGAAAAGTCGTTGATTAAGTTGATCAGTTAGTTGATTAATCGGTATCCGTGTTCTACTTTGCGAATAATCAAACGACGCAGACCCGAGTGATGTGGCTCGAACCCTGGGGCTCTCGGGGGCCCCTGTGCACTTGTCCGCGTTGCCCTGGTGGTGATCCCGCCTCGCGAGAGACTGACTGACACGATCCAGTCCGGGTAATGGAGTCGTTTCCATCAGGAGATGGCGCCACAGATTTACGCGATGAGGCAGGGACCAGGCAAAGACTGTCAGTGGAGACAGATGGCTCACTCTGAGGTTGTTTGAAAAGAAATAGTCGAAAGTTTGAGGGAGATTTATCAGAAAAAGAACGTTTCTGATCATTTCCCACATATTCAGCCATTTCCCTTTGGTTCTAATTCCCTCCTGGAAAATCTTTTTCTTTTTTTATCCCTCACATTTAAAAACATGTGGGGACAGGATGATCATAATAACACTGCGGATGTAGAAACTGTTCTGTGCAAAGATTTTAGGCACTTTAGATGTTTGGATTCTCAGACCATCGGGGAGGCGGCTACTCGGTCCCAGATTCATCCTGCGGCAGGACAAACGAGCCCAAACACCCACGGGCCAGAGTCGTGAAGAACTGTCTCCAGAGACCAGAAGAACAAGGAGTCCTGGGGCAGGTGGCCTGGCCCCCACAGAGCCCTGATCTCAGCATCATGGGGTCAGTCTCGGACCACATGAAGAGTCAGAAGACACTGAGACAGACGGAATCCGCCGAAGAACCGTGGCAGGTTCTCCAGGATGCTGGATCAACCTACCTGCCAAGAACCTGTGCAGGTGCAGCGCGGTGAACCGCTCGCTCGTCCGGTCCCCGGAAATTCCGTCGGAGTGAGGCCTCCTGTCGCCGCTGCCCCTCTCCGGCGTGAGTTTGTTTCTGTGTGTGTGTCGAGCTGATAATCAGATCCGCATGAAGCTGCAGCCGCTCGGTCGCACCGCCGCTGCCTGTCGGGGAAGTTTGGCGAGAGAAAGCGGGCACCGGAGAGTCCGGACGGATCGCCCTCCCCGGGTTACCCCTCGCCCCTTCCGGACCCGGAGGACCGAGCGCAGCGGACGCGCCGGGGTTGCCCTGGTCGCTGAACCCGGCCGTTGACCGGGTCCGAGCCGGACGCCCGATGGAAGCCTGAGGCACGTTCTCTTCTCGTTTCCACCTCGATGGAGGCGGAAAAACCGCCCTGTTCTCTGAGGTAGTTAATGATGCCTTTAACTTCTCTTTCCATCCGCGCGAGTTCTAGGAAAACAACCTGCGGGATCACCGCCCGTCGCTTTGTGTGCACAGACCTGCGCGCAGTAACGTTAACGTCTTCCTCGTGAGCCAAAATCCAGATGTGATCGCGCAGAGATGCGTTGCAGATGTTGGGGGGAAAAAAATCGAACCGAGCAGTTATTATTAAAGTTACTGTCTGTTGTTGCTCTGGCAAACTCAGGTGAGCAGTAGGGAGGCACTTGAATATAACGATATACTTTTCGCCGTAAACCCATGAGTTTAAAAGTAGTTTTCAAGCTCACAGGCTCAAATCTGTGTTCATATAACGAGTCAAACGGTTTCTAATCCGTGTGATTGAATCAGAATCGTATGTGGTTTTTTTCCCCCCTTTTAAAAATGTAGTTTACTTTAGTTTATTACGTTTATTTTGTCAGGGAGGGACCACGTACAGAAGCATTAAGGGAAGAGATGTATTGTACCAAATACTACTAATGTCATTAAAACAAATACAAGTTCACAGCACAGCGCATTCTGAATTCGATCATGGAGGGGAAACTGCACTATGTAGGGAGATGAAGAAACACTTCCCCTAAACACCAGGACAGTTTGTCGGTCCAGGTGAGCTCAGGTGAGCTGCAGTCTGTTTAAAGGGGCCGTAAACCGCACGATACGACCGCACCGTGACCCAAAATATCGGCATCTCGTGGGGTGGAGATGGGCTCAGCTCGCCATCTGCTGTTTGTAAAATCGTCCTCGGCCTAAGCGAGGCCGACGAGGCCGACATTGCGCAAAGCGCGTGGTACTCATCTACGTCACGAGATTCATACGTGGCAGAAAGGAAGTAAACACCCTGTCATCGGAGGCGGGCGGCCCACTTCCCCCAGCGCCCGGCCTCGACTGGGAGTCTGCGAAACCGCGTCGGTTTTCAAATACATACTGATCGAGATTCGTCATTCGCAGGATGTTTTTCGCTAGTTTTTGCTAACCCCCCTCGTAGTAGTTTTACATTTCGGCGCAGCGGTTCGGACTTGTGCTTCCGACGCCCGTGGAGGCACCACCGGACGGCATTCTCTCCCCCTCGGACCCTCATGTGGCTCGGCAGTGGTCGCAGATGGCAGCAGGTCCCTCGATAACAAAACCCCGCCGTGTACATTTGCAATCTGCATTTTCCGCGAGAGTGCTTTCTAACTACATGCTCGGCTCCGGGCGTTACTGGGACTGGAGCCAACGGCTCGAAACTGATACGGCGCGGGACCACCGTGGTCCTCCACCACACTGACGTCTGCCTCGGGGGATCCTGCAGTGGGAAAAGACCTCCACCTCCGAAGAGCCGCCTAGCAAAGGTGGCTTGCGATTCTGTGTCGCTCTCCATTTTTCTCCGGGGATGTGATGTAATTTCTTGAAGGAACTCAGAATTTCCTATGTTCGTTTTCGTGCTAATAAACCGCTTATTTCACATGCCTCTTCAAATTCTCGTCAGAGCCCGACTTACTGATACTTGACGTCCGGCATCTCCGAACCTTTGCAGTGGCGCAGCCGTGTTTGTCTGGAGTTGAATTTGAAAGGTGGTGACGCCTGAAACAGGAAAAAGTTTTCAAAGGCCAAATGAACCGTAACGCTCGGGGTTTGAAATTCTAGCAATGAGTATTTTTGGGCCAAAAGTCCCTTCACCGGAATACCGTTCAACACAGGGCAAAATGTGTCTTAAAATGAAAACGTGGCTTTAGGGCTGGGTGGTATTTTGATATTAATCTGTAGGATATTCCTTTCTTTGTGTGTGTGTGTGTGTGTGTGTCATCAATTTTTTGAATTGTTTTATATCTTTTAAACAAAAGAAACATGGGTCGATGACATATCTCCTTTTGGTCCACGACTATACATTCAGTGGCAAGAAAAAGTAAGCGAACCCTTCGGAATCATCTGCATTTATGTACAGACTCTTCTGAGAAATATGTTGAGATCTTCATCTAAGTTGCGGTTGTGAAAAACCACAATCTATTTGAACTACTAACATACAATTTCTTGTATTGTCTTTGGCCACACTGAATACATCATTAGAACGTTCACAATGTAGGTTGGAAAAAGTATGTGAAGCCCTCGGCTAATGACATCGACAATGGCGAACAGGGGTCAGGAGTTATCGACACCTGGAGTCCGGCCAGTGAAGCCAGATTAGGGGTTTCGGGTTAGAGCCACTGTGACTTAAAAAAACACACTCAAACCTTTTGAGTTTCCTGTTCACAAGAAGCATCTGCTGATGTGAACGAGGCCTGACAAAAGAGAGACCTCAGAAGACTTTCGATCAAGAATTGTTGGTTCGTGTAAAGCTCGAAAGGGTTGCAAACTAATCTCAGAGAGTGTAGATATTGATCAGTCCACACTTAGACAAACAAACGGAGATGAAATGGCTCCATGGCTGCTCTCTCTAGAAGCCGGCGCCCAGCTAGGATGATGCAGAACGCTCAATGAGGTGAACAACAACCCCAGAGTAAGGGCTAAAGGCTTAAAGGAATCACAGGAGCTGGTTAAAGTCTCTGTTCGTGAGTCTACCATGCTCAAATCCATGGCAGGACACAACGAAAGAAAGCTGCCGCTCTCTCCAAAAAAACAACAACCCGGCATCGCTGCGGGCCTGAAGTTGACAGTGGTTGAGCAGCTTGACACCTGACTGGCGTAAAAAGGGCACTGCGTACCAACATGAAAACATCATCCCAACGGTGGAGCGAGCATCGTGACGACGGGGGGGTCTGTTTTGCTGCCTCTGGGCCTGGACCGCTCACCATCATCCAGGGGAACAAGAATTCCCAGGTTTAATGTCAAGGTGGCTCCTTGCCAGCTGAAGCTCGGTAGAAGTTGGGCGATGCAGCGGGACAGTGACCCTAAACATGGAGGTAAATTCAAACCAAGAAAATCCACCTGTTGGAGCGGCCCAGTCGGAAACCAAGACTTTAACCCAACAGAGGTGCTGCGGAATGAGCCCAGAGAGCCGTTCACACCGGACGACCCGAGGAAGCAGGTCTGAGCTGAAGAAGCTTTGTAAAATTCCCGCTGCACATCGTGCAAGTCTGATCCACAGCCACCGGAGATGCATGTTCGAGGCCAACAGAGAGGAGGAAGAGGAATTTCGACCAGTTATTACATCCAAAGGTTCAAGTACTTTTCCCACCAGCACTGTGAATGTTTTATGGTTGTGTTCAATAAAGACACGAAAGATTATAACTGTTTGTGCGTCATTAGCTTATAAGCGCGTTGTGTTTGCCCGTACTTGTGACTCAGATGAAGATCAGATCCCATTGTACAACCAACTAATGGAGAAAACCAGGTCATTCCAAAAGCTTCACAAACTCTTTCTTGCCATTGTGCAAGCTTAGTCACACCACTACTACTGCATCGTCCCCACTACATTATGTCCACTCCCAAAAGTATTTCACAGCTTGTATAGTGCGTTTTCAACCAAAGTAAAACTCCCAGTCGCCCTTGTTGGTCACGCCCGCCCGATACAAAATGAGCTGGCGCAAAGTATTAAAGTTTTGAAGAATTTCTATTAAAACTGCAAGGCACTGTAAAGATTTTGCAGATAGGGAGATAAACCTGAGGGAATTATTCTTCAACGTGTTTTCTTTGTTCTCAACAGATGCTTCCAGTGAAAAGAGAAACCACAGAGCTGCAGCGTTTCATGGTTGTTTTCCCGCCACTGGAGGCCTGAGGATTTAACTGCATCGTAAAACTCTCTACGGTTGAACTCCCCAGGACCCCAAACTTTTAATTTCACAGATTTTTTTTTTTTTTTTCCCCCCGATTCGTCTCTAGCTCAGAGATGCCCGGCGGTGAGAGGAAGCTTTCCTTGCAGGAATTTAGTGGTGAGAAATGTGAATCGAGACAAACGAAGGGGCAGAAAACGCTCGGCTGACGAACAAACCCGAGCAGTGGGCCGCGTTTTTTGGATGTCGTTCACCTACGAGGCCTTTCTCCCGCCTGGACGACGTCACAGATAGCAGCCAATGTCGGCCGACAACAGCCCGCCGCCGCCGCCGGCCTCGCCGCGTTCTTTCCCCGTCCTCCCTCACCACGCGGCCCCGCCTACTCCGTCGCCGTCACCCAGCCCGCCCGCCACCCTCTGCAGCCGGCTGTCTAACGGCAGCCAGACGGCCCCCAGCCCCACAAACTCGCGGGGGTCCATCCACGGCGTCTCCTTCCTAGTCCAGATCGGACTCACCAGGGAGACCGTCACCCTCGACCCCGGAGACCACTCGCTGTCTGCTGTCAGGGAGGTCGTCTGCTCCATCGTGGATCAGAAGGTAAAATTTGCAGACTTTATTTCGGCTTCGGATCGCCGATCGTAGAGGGTAATCGCTTATGTGCGCTAGGTTTTGACCATGAGATTTTCTTATATTTTTTTTTTAATGCCACAAAAATTTCAACTTTTCAGATTTATGCCCAAAATGAGAAAAAAAAGAAATTGGAGGTGTTTTCTCGTCATTATGTGAAAAAAAAAAATCTCAAGATAACAAGGTCCTTATCCCATAATTACGAGATAAAGGTCCTGTTACCAAGACGTACAATTCTTTGGCTTAATTCCCAGTCGAACCAGAAATTAGCAACGTGAAATTCATCCATGCGTCTACGCTAAGTATGAAAACATCTGGTTGAGCAGGGCTTTGTGACATAGTGCTTACTTTCAGGTTTGGTTGGTGTTTTCTCTGTGCTGTGCTCTTTACCCCCCCCCCCCTCGACATTTTGCACTCCCAGTTGTACGTCATTTTATTCAATACAGTGATACCGAAGAGGGGGGGCAAAAAACCAACAACACAGTTTACACAGAAGACGTATTTGTACCATTGACTTCTTCACACCATGTCTCTTGTGTGGAGCACTTTATACTCTTTTTTTTTTTTTTTTTTTTGACTCTCTGGCTCTTAGTTCCCTCAAACCATTTTTGCATTTCAAAGTTCCACGAAGTAAAAGCTGCAAGCGAATCACCTGGTTGTAGCCGCCAGAGAAAACGCTCCCAGTTTTTATGGGGCGTGGTGAACTAACACGATCAAATGGATAATCAGATATGTGGTATGCAAAGACAAGCAGGGTGGAATGAAATATGTCGCTAACTAACTGGCTTCATTAGGAAGAAACCGAACATACTAGCTCAAAAACAATGCATAGTAGAAATGTTGTAGTTACACCACAGGTACCTCGGAATTATGGAAGTCATGTTTATGAGAGAAAACTTTGTTTTCCTTCTGTTTTTGTAGAAAATGTCACTGTTTTGTTGTTTGTTTTTGTTTTTTTGTTTTTTTCACCCAGGTTGACACTGATCAATTATTCAGAACCACCCAGGACTAGACGTGACGGTCACATGACTGTGTTAATGGACAGTTTTGGTTAAAGCTGGCGTAGCGTCCTCCTTCACGTCAGGGCCGGGGGCTGTCGCGTCGCCCGCTCTCGTCTCGACTTTTATCTTTTTGCCGTCTGCTGGTTTTACCGCTCACACTGAACGCACCACCTGTGTTTACCACACTAAAAGCAACACACACCAACACGCTCTTTGCAACGAACCGAATGGGTTCACCTGTTTTGCAGGGCATGAGGAAAACCCGATGATGCTCTCATTTGAACTTCTTCCAGTACTCTCCCACTGTCTGTACTTTTCCAACCTTTCACTGACTCACTTGCTGGTTGTTTGATGGATTCATTGATTGACCGATTGTTGGGACAGCCAGTGTTTTAGTTTTTTTAAATAAATTTCGCTCCGGACCAAACCGTTCATCGTCCGCATGCTGCTTTGCCGTCACACACTTATCCTCTCTTGCCACTCTGTGTTTTCAAGCTCCGCAGAGGAAAAGTCTTTTCACGGGGAATGCCATTTCCTTGTCGGTGCTGCTGTGTCAGCGCTCTTTTGTTTCCTCTTCGACAGGCGCGTGTTGTGTTGCAGAAGCAGCAGCGGGGTGGTCGGTTTGTTTCTCAGCGCCTTAGCTGCGTGCGGTGAAGATACGCACTCCGATTGTTAAACCTGTCGGGTTGAGATGAGCCTGGGTTGAGACCCCTGTCCTGAATGGACCTGTCCTTAACTCCTCTCCAAACCCTGTGAACAAACCTGTAGTTTTTGCAGTTTCCACGAAGAATAAATTTAGAGGAAGTGAAATTACAGTAGACAGAAAAGCAGAGCGCACCCCTGGTTGTTGTCACTAAATGTTAATTACAAATCCTGTCCATTTAACAGTTTTGGCCAAAGCCCAAGAAGAATGAAGTCATAGGACTAATTGAAGGGTCCACATCTAAGAACCAGCTGAAACAAAAGTCACCCTTCATTAGTGAGATTCCACTCTTTTACTTTTGTAATATTTTGTACGTGGGCCTTTTATTTTCGATGAGAGACTCGATGCCCGGGGGCGTGGATCACACCGGTCTAACACAAACCAGTGGAGTGACGTGGTTCTTCCGTTCCTCACAGACGATTCCTTTCAGCCGCTCTTTGCTGGAGGGGGGGTCTTTGGTCGCTCCGCGTTCCACTTTAAAATACCCCAAAGATGTTCTGTTGGTTTTTAAGTCAGGGGACGCTCACTTGGCCAGGTCCTAGCTCTCGCTTTTCTCCTCTGTGAAAAACTCCTGCGCGGCTGTTGCAGCGGGTTTGGGCTCATTGTCACCTTCTTCTTGGGACTGGGAGTCGTCTTCTCATTCAGTATTTGGGTACAGAAACCTTGCATTCGCAGCGCCGCCTACGAATGTCACCTCCTCCACGCCTTCTGCACTCGTGCGGCCCCCATGTCGGCGCACTGTCCCTCGTGAGCGACGGGTTTTCTTCTTGGACGCCTTCCGTAGAGATTGACTAAGTGGTATCTTGGAGACAGACGAGTCCATGTTTCACCGTACGCGAGTATGAGGGGAATAGATTGAGTAGAAGCGAGAACCCTGTGCTGCCTCTGAGATCAACCTGGAAGTAGATAGACTGACTTTCCTGGCTGTCTTAACGAACAGAGACCCGACGAATCTCTTATCGAAACCTGCCGTCTCTCCTCCTTACTCTTTATTAGCAAAGAGCAGTGCTGGAACAAAAAATCGCAGGTTATGTTAGTGGGTTTCTCATTTCTAGCTTTCCCCTGTGAAGCCGACCCAGCGTCAGCAGTGGCAGTTTATTTCAGCTGGATCTAATCAATGTTTAACTGCGCAACGTGTCCAGCGAAGCTTTACCCTGTTGGTCAACGTGCCCTGCCTCCAAGCCGCTGACTGGACTCCGCCAAAGATTGTTTGTTTGTGAGTGAAAAGACACGTCAGCCTGTAACGTCTGTCCGCGACCGCCAGGGAACTGCGAGCGGAGAAGTGATCAGCCGATCGCGGCAGCTCTTTGTGCATCAAATGGATAATTGGAGCTCATTTGGCCCATGGGTGTGAATCAGAACCTCCTGGTGAAAATGTCATTTTGTGTTGTTGTTGTTGTTGTTCGTGTCTTCTGCCGCTCAGCCCATGTTCAGGTTGGAGCTACACGTTGTGAAAATCAATCATCTATCTATCAACTACTATCTTCAGTAAAGCTAAAGCTGATTTAAGAAACGACAGTATTTCTGGCTTCTCGTCCAGCAGCAGCTGATCACAGATCTACGGCCCTGGTATTTATTCCTTCTCAGAGGAACAGTGAGTTGTTTACAGCTGTTTAAAGATCAGTATAATAGCTTTGATTCGCTGCTTTGTGCATGGACAGAAGATTTTTTTAATTTTTTGGACGTGCTGATGTTCGGCAGACTAGGTAAATATCACAGCCACCTGCCTATTTTCTCAACTGGCCTGAAACCAGAGAAACGGGAATCCCAGCAGGAGCTCGCCGTGTGAGGACATGGTGGAAGTAAATTCCAGGTCGGCCGACAGAAAGACACGATCGCCGGTGTTGTTTTTCCTCCTTTTGTGTCCACATCGTGGGCCTGTGAGCTCCGTCTGAGGGTGGATGGAAGCTTCAGGTCTTATTTACGGCTGTTGTGTCACCTCTCTAGTGTGTGTGTGTGTGTGTGTGTGTGTGTGTGTTTGTGGAGGGGGGGGGTTTAAGGGAAGTAGGGAAGTTCCCCTCCCTTGTGGGTCGCCACACTGACCACCCTCCTCTGTACACACACAAACACAGGGAGAAAACTCTTTAATCAACGTTTTCGACATCAGCAGTGACTCAGATGAGTTTATGTTACATGGAAGTGGCACTGATGGACGATCACCTGCAGCTTTACTGAGCTCTTTGGCCTCTTTCGGCGCACAGTGTCGGGTTTTTTTCTTTTACGGCGCAATTTAACGTTGCGGCTCGGTCTCTCACCAGCCTCGAGTCTGGCAGCTGCAGGCTACAGCACACGAGCTAGTGACTTGTTGAGCGGGATAACCGAACCGGCCGCTGAAGAAAGGGGAACATCCAGAAACGCCACACAATTTGCTCAGTTGAGTTGGTGGAGACCAGATTCTTGAGAAGATGATAATATGTCAGGGTTGTTTTGTCTGTTTCGTCTCTGTGGGTTTCTCCTGAATTTTATTGTTTTTTTTTCTGCCAGCACATCGGATCTGATCTGATCCACTTACTGTGAGCTCTTCCTTTTTAGCTTTGGACCAATAACCTGCACCGTTAAATCACTGTGTTGTTTTCCCAAAGACTTTAGACATTTTTAAGAAGCACGTAGTCCATTCAAACTAATTTGAACAGATCCCATAATAGAGTGTTGTTACACCTGAGGACTGACCTGGGCTGCAGCAGCAGACGAGTCCCCAGATCTGCTGAGTTCGCGGAGTCGGGCAGCTGCTTTTTACAAAGTCGGCAAACAGCCTCGTCTCTGTTGGTAGCTTTACCCTCTGCGGCGAAGAACCCAAGACGCTTCCACGCGCTGCTTCCCAGATCAGCGTAAGGCCCGTAGCAGGACCATTTGTCCAGGAAACACTTTGGAGCCACAAGTCTGAACCAGTCCTGCGTCCCCCAGCTGTTGCGGTGACATGAGGATCCTAACGTGCTCTGCACAGACAGAATCAGGAGACTTAGGGCTTTCAAACCGCGTAGACTTTGTCGTGTGAAGACCGAGTCCGGTACAGACTCAGACACACCTCGAGTACCGTGGCGCCACTAAGGCCGAAGCGTCCTGCAGGTGTATTTGAAATGTTTAAAAGTAAAAGTGTGGGATTCATTAATGAAGCTAAATATTTGGGTAACAAGTTCTTGCTGATATTGCAAGTGACACAAACCATCTTTGGCAGCCTTTACAGCCATTTTTGGCTGTAAACATTTCTTTTTTTTCAGCAAAAAATGGCTGAAAAAAATCATATTTTGTTTAGATATACTGATTTTTATTTTCAAGATTGGAATTATCTGGGAGAAATCGTGGAAGAAATAAACTTATCCTCAATAAAACTAAAGATATTAATATTTAAGATTAAAAAAAATGAATAAATCTATGAATAAAAAGTGATTCCGGTACATGGGCCCCAGAAGCACCGTTTACAACGTAGAAACAGCATCTCTCTCCGTCGCCACGGCGATGTGAGGGACCCGCGTCCTCCGCTCTGCTGGTTTCCATGGTTACCAAGGCCAGGCGGTGGTTCAGGTGGAGAGGAGAGAGAGAGAGATGTCAGTAATTTTTTTTTTTTTTAATGGTCGCTCGACCTGCCTACTTCCTCTGAGCCTGAATTTTAATGGAGACCGGGGGGTTTACGAGGACAAACACTGACGGGGTTTCTTTGTTTTCTCTCCGTCTTTCTTTCTCTTTTCCACTCTCACACTCTTTCTGCTCAATTTGCTAATTAACCGAACGGCCTGGGCTCAAACTGCTAGAAGTAAAATTGTGGACTTGAGATAAAAGTAAGAATCCTTCCACATTTAAAAACATAAAACATAAACGGACAAACTTCTTTTAACTTTAATTCTTTAATGTGTGTGAGGATGGCGAGGACCAGATCCTCGATGAGTGCAGCACAGAAACAGAACCCAGCACGTTTTCTGTCTGATCATCATCATCATCATAATATTATTACATTAGCTGAAGCAGTGTAATTAATAATAGCCTAGTTTTTGTCTGTTATTTGCATTTGAATATTTGATGGGACGTTACACCACTTTTCCTGTTTGTTTGTTTTTTTTAATCATTTTTCAGCTGCAAACAAACAAGAAAAACAAATTTGCCGTTGATTTAATTTACCAGTATCTTTATTGTCTGCGCTTGGAACTAAATTCTCCTTATTATCTGATTTTCCCTGACGTTCCCACGTTCCTGGTCTCTACCAACAGCCGGACGTCTCGTACCCGAAATTTTCGTTTCATTTCCATTTCAGCCAATTTCCTATTATTTCAACCCTGTCGATATTTTTTTTTACCCTTTTTTAAATGCATCAAGATTTTTCTTGAAGATTTTAAGATTTCACACGAATGAAATAAACTTTTTAAATAAATAACAATCCTATATGTTACTGCAGGAAAAAAAGACACCACTGGATGAACTGTAAGGAAGTTCCCTTCAATTTCCTTTTTTTTTTTTTTTTTGCAGAAAAATAAACTCTAGACTGGTGTTACATACATAGAGCTGCTCTGAGCTGACATCGGTGGTTCTCCACATCAAACATCCTATAAATGTAAATTAAACATGTTGCTTAACCATTTCAAACTGACTCAGCGGCGAAAAAGCAAAGCAGTCGCCTCATGTCTTGTTCATTTTGTTGAATTTTACTTTCGGCACCTCTCGTCGGTCTGCCAGTTGCAGATAAGAAGAATCAAACGTGCTCGGGTGATTAATGGAATATGATGAGTCTGACTGTGCAGCAGCAGGTAACAAGTAAAAGTGGCGGAGAAAAACTGAATAAAAGGGAAGAAAATGGCGATAAAACCTATTTCAACCTATTTCAACCACAGCTCCAACCACTGAGAGTGTATTAAAAATGGGTCATATAAATTACAATGATGACAAAATATGAATTAAAGAAAGAGGAGAGTTAATCTTGCACAAAATGAACAAAAGTAGTTTCTACATGCAGGTGGTGCTCTTTTTTTTTTAATGTGATTTAATGTTAAGTGAGGAGGATTAATTCCGTCATTTATTTTCTTTTATGTGAGACGCTGAATTAACGACCATTAACAGCGTCTGTCTGACTCTCTCTCTCTCACTCTCCTTTTAACTTTTTAAAATCCCGGCTTAACTTTTCAAACTCCATTTGTCGTCTCAGTAGATTAAATAATTAAATAAATAAATAAGTAAAAATCCTCGGAAAGGCACCGAGTTTCCAGTTGAACTCTGATCCTGAAACGTCACACACAGCTGCCGCCTTTAGAACCAAATGGTGTTATGAAATCACTTTTAATCCCGTTACGGCGCCTCTTTGTGCCCTCCAACCCGGGCTGCCTTTTCACTCCTCCGAGCCGCAACGAGGACAACGACGCGGGCGAACGGGTAAACGCTCGCCTGCAAAGGCGTGGCGACGCTCGAGCCGCAGTCCCCCTGGCGGCCACCAGAGGTCACACAGGAGCTTGAACTTTCGAAAAAACTTGTCTTTCGAAAAATATCGGACACTAGGGCTTTTTTCCATTCAGCTCCGATGTCAAAATGTTAAACACGGGCAGACGTATGGGAACGCTGCCTTCAGTAAACCATAAAGTCTTGTTTTGACTTAAATCAGGAACAGTCCTGACATTGTCGATGGTCGCTTCCTCCGTAGATTTATGCGCAGCACGGCGTCTAAATTTGTACTTTGAACTATAATGAATAAAAACGGTGGAAAAAAAATCTAAATGCCACAGTGGGTATAGTAGGTGTAACATAACCTCCACCTGTTGTTACTGTTAATTTCCTTATAATCACACACTAGCTGCTCATTATCTGTCCTTAAATACTTTTTACTGCCACTGCTGTAGGATGATTTCAACTTGTTTCTTACTGAAAATCAACTTGTTTCAAGAATAAAATCCGGTTTAGTTTTTTTTTTTAGTGCAAAAGCCTCATTGCCATATTCTTTCTTATTTACACCGGCATTCATTCAGTTTTTTGCTCCACTCGCGTGCAGCGAAACGCGCTGTACGCACGCGACTTTTCCCGTTGTTGTCGCCGACGGTTGACAATTTACACGTTATCAGCAGACACGGGGCAACATTAGCATTAGCTTGGAGTCGTGTTTCGGGTCACCTACCGAACCTGAGTCCGATATTTTACCCTCACTTCAGCTCTCGTTTTGTTCTCTTCTGGCAACTCCTGAAAAGACGTATCCGGCTCTCCGGCTGCTAAAAGCGCCGCTGGGTTTCGCCGTGGAGTCTCTTAACGGAGTCGTTCGGTGCTGGGCAGGTAGTGTGCAGCGGGCTCATCAGAGCTCTTTTTCTAAGACTGAGGATTTAGGCCGTGAAATCAAAAAAACTGAGCTGAAAGATGCTAAAACATCGTGTGGATCTGACGGGAAATGGATAGTTCCCCGTTAGTGACACCTTTCACGCTACGTACATACAGTCATGTGTTCCAGCCAACATTAATATGAAAATACAGATTAAAGCAGCTTTAAAGATACGCGTATTTCCATGATTTCAAGTAGCAAGATCGAAATATTTTTCCTCCAGCAGCGAGTTTTTAAGAAAACAGGCTTTCAGGACTCATTTTTAGGCATGAAATGATTTTGATTTTTGCAGTGATTTAAGGTCATTTTTGTCTGTGTCTCGTTATCGTGGCTTTAACCCCAGGCCGGCGTGTGACATCGCCTCGTCGCTTCACTGTCGTTCTTTGTACCTACTTTTCGTTGTCAGTGATGAATCACGACTTGTAACGTTTGCAAATGTGTGGGGGGAGCTGCGTTTGCATCTGAGATTACGTCCTCGGAAGTGTAAGCGTGTACGTTAAGATGGCATCAGGAGTCGAGGTTGATTTTAAACTGCCAGCAGCTGGTCTGTCTTCAGCAGGAAGTTTTGATAGATAGATTTTTTTTTTTTTTTTTTTGCCGTTGAAGTTATTTAAACTACAGGGCCATTTGTCCCGCTTGGCTTCGGCTGACCAAGGGCAAACGGCCATAAACTGAAGGACTTTTCTTTGGTGGCGGTTGCTGTAGGACAAAGTCTTGAGTTCAGGGCAAAAAAAAAAAAGAAAAAAAAGTCCGACGCCATTTCTGAACCGCACGAGTGCAACAGTCACATTTGAAATACGCCTGACTGAGATGATGACATGCACCCGTTAAACGTGAACGTATACGTGACCTCCAGACCTCCTCCTCCATCTGCGCCAGCTGTACCTGTCGCTCTGATAAGTACCAGGAAGTGGGTTTGTTTCCGGCTCCCCGATCGTGATCTGATCAGAAACAGGAAACTGGTTTGCGTTCAGTGTTTACTTTGCTCCGTCTAACATATCAAATCTAACCAGGATATCTGGCGCTCATTTTGCATTTTGTGTAGACGGGACACTACGTGAGATTTTTAATGTCTCATGAACCTCATGGTGTTTTGGAAAACTGACTTGGATCTAATCTGTTTATCCGTTACGTTTATTGATCTGTTTTTTATTACCACAAACTGATTACGCCATTGAACTGTGAACGGTTTCAGTTGTTGAGCCGGCTCAGAGGTTCTGAAAATGTCCTCAGTCAAACAGAATTCCTGTTATTTTAAGGAGAAATGCTTCTCTGCATAAAAAATAAGATGTGTTTAGGTGTTTTTGTGTGTGGGGAGTGTGTGATAAGGCAGCTGTCTTCCTGTGGTTGCCCATGTGATCTCTGAGCTCACCTCTGCCAGGCTGGGTCATCACTTCACACAGTATGGATTCAGAGCCTCAGCTCACAGTGCTCACAACTGACCCTGGCTCTAACCCAGCAACTTAGAGTTTATCATTTTCACGTCACATTTCATTTTTTATTTTATTATTATTTTAACCCACCAGCGTTTTTTTTTTTTTGTTGTTGTTTTTTTTTAGCAGCTAAAGAGCCAGATATTTCCCTCAGGAGTTGGTGGAGACCAAAAACGGAGCTAAAAGAAGAAGGAATATTGGACTTGGATTCATCAGGTGGACACAGACACCAGATCCAGATGAATCATCATGTTGCTCTGTAACTTCTGGATGTGTAAAAAAGTATTTATAAAAGCAAGTGTCATTAATTTGAAAGTCACTGAAAATAACCCCTCCATTTAAAAAGTAAATTTGCGTTAGAAACAAGAACATTCTTAGACTTATCTCAGATTTTGAAAATTTTGAAAAGAAAAAACGGACTTTGAGGTTTGTGTGGATACTATGCTTAATAATGGATATTATTTCGTGCCGTGAGTTTCTGCTGTCAATCAGAACCGCAGACCACAAAAAGAGGCTTCAAATTCGCCAGTCACTTGAAGTTTATCAAGATGAATGAAAGATTAAAAATAGATAAAAGTTCTCACAGGGTTGAAATGTTGTAGAGGTTATTATCTAATGTTGTTTGGTCATAAATGGTTATAACGGGTTTTCTGTTGAGTCATATTAATATAATAAATGGAATTTCACAGTGAGTTGCTTTAACTTTACTGTCCTTTGATCCGGGTTAGCGCCGTACCTGTCGGAGATTTCAGATTCCAGATATGTTACTTAGCAGCGAAAAAAAAAAGGCAAACAGAGCAGAGGTGTAGGTAAACACGTGTGAACAGGGCGGATGTGTCGACCCTTCAGCTAGAGTCCGCAGAGCGTTCTTCCCCTGTGGCTGTCGTGCAGCAGATGTGCTGTTAGTTTTGGTTCCCTGTTTTGCTCCCTGTTCTGGTTGAACTGGCGGTCGCGTACTTTACTGTTTTCTTTATTTTGTTCCGGCCACCAGAGCCGCTCAGAGCTGTAGTTCAACACGATGCTGACCTGAAGAGCTCTGTTGGTCAGACAAGACGAGGCAGTTGACCACGTCACGCTGGTCTGTGGGAATCACAACAGGCGTCTTTGACCGTTTTCTAGCATTTTAGCGACAAAACGACTGAAGCGACTATATTGAAAAACTAAACAGCAGGTTAATTGGTTGATGAAAAGAATTGTTAGTTGCAGCCCCGATTCGGGCCTTCAGCTGTAAACTGTCTCTTCGTCGCTTTATTAAACCGGTCATTTAAAGGGTCTTGTTAAATTTAAAAAAAAAACAAAACAAAAAAACCAATGTATTTTCTCATTTACCGCTTACTTGGTATCGAGTTTTTGATTCAGACGTTTCTTTTTTTAGAATGATTATCATAAGACAAATTAAAAAAGACAAACAGACCGGCACACAACAGTAAAAAAAAAAAGCAAACGGAAGATAGAAATTACATTATGGACAAAAGACTCGGCAGTAACGACAAAAAACAGTTGCATTTCTATTGTATGGCAACAGTTTGAGTATTGTAACAAGATGGTTCTGAAATCAGCAGCTGCATCTCTTTTTCAGGAACGTCGTCCCAGAATCAGAGTCATCCTCCAGATAATCCATTTGGCATTGTTTCACTACTTCTGCCTGAAAAATGACTGAAACCAATAACTGATTATCAAAAGAGCTGCTGAATATTTCTCTGTCAGTCGACTAATTGAATAATAGACTAATCATTTCAGCTGAAGAAGGGCACTTTGGTACTTTCCGGGACGCAACGTATTAATTCAAGGGGTTAATATCAAAGGGAACCAAGGGTATGAATTGAATGAAATCGGTCCGTCCACTGCTTCAAACGCAAATCTTAGAGGAGCGATTTGTCAAAGATCGTTGCCACTGCACCCAGCGGGCTCCATAGACTCACAGTTGGAGCCAGTAGATTTAAATGAAGCTCCTAAATGGACAAAGTTACAATGAACCAGGCAATAAAGAGGTCAGAGAGCACGGAGACAAAACCAGGAAAGAAAGAAACCGTAAGTAGCAGCAAGTAGGTAAGAAAACATGAGGGATTTAGCTTTTTCTTTTGTCATTTGTGAACGGAGTTTCTTTATTGATTTAAAAAAAAAAAAAGCGTGCAGATTTTGCAGACTGAGGTGTGTGTGTGTGTGTGTGTGTGTGTGTGGGTATGGGCGGGTGGTTTTCGGTTGTTGCATTCACCACTGATTTCAGCCTTTCAACCAGAGCATGAATGAAACTCCCACACAAACACTCGCGCTCTCTGACAACCTTGACCCACTCAGCGCTGCTTCCTGTTGTTTCCTGAGCGAGGTGACGGAGCCAGAGCGGATGTGGGGAAAGCAGGAGCGCGGCTGTTTACCTTCACATTTCCCATCAGTCCGTTTCAGCGCCGTCCCCCCAGGCCGACGGCACACGTGCAGCGAAAGAGTTGGAGAGTTTTATTGCAGCCGAAAGGCCCTTTTGCGTTCTGCAGCGGAAGATAACAGCTGCTTTATCTGTTTGCGCTCTTCACATCGCTGCCGCTGCTATCGTTTTTATAAGCTGCTGTCAGATGTGTGGGGAAATGAAAAAAAAACACGAAATGATGAGCTGCTGTTTGTCAGTCGGTATTAAAAAGGAAATGATACCTGAAGTTTACATATTTAAAATCACAAAAACCTGGAGGACAGAAGTTTGGAAGTGTACACATTTAGTGTGCTAGTAGTAGTAATAATAATAGATCAAATGATGTGTATATGAGGGCCGCATCTAACGATTCATTTGTTTTATCGATGTAATCTGTTTGTTGTTTTCTCAAATTCCTCATTTAATCCGACCAGCAGTCCGCAACCAAAAAGATACTCAGTTTTATTTCCGTGTATGACAAACAAAAGCATCAAATTCGAGAAGCTGGAACCGGCAAATATTCGGGTGCGTTTGCCTGAAAAAATAACGAGACCATTAATGAATTATGAGAATAGTCGCAGATTATTCTTCCTGTCGAAGGGGCTAATCGTCGCAGCTAGAGACGACATCTTTAAGCCACAGGTTGCTGGGGGATTGTGTAAATTATTTTGAATATTACTAATAATCAATTGCGGGTGTGTATGGGTGTGTATACATGTATTAATAGATTCTTCTTGGACCCGGACGTCCTCTGACTTCTTCCCCTAGCGCTCCTCTATGAGTCTCCCTGTCTTATCTATATGTGGGGCCTGTATGTGGATCTCAGAGTTATAGCAATAGTTAGCAAATGTAGCCTATTTACACCGTGTGCAACATTCATGTCTACACGTCAGGTCACCACTATAGACAGTGTGTGTACACATTTCAGTGCATGTATAATTACTGTGATCGTTGGGGACAAAAGTCACTGATGTGTGTGGCGTTGCGTTTCCACCTTTACGTTTTCTGAGGAGGTAAGACCACAGGGCTCCCGTGCCTCAGCTCTCTGACTGCAGGGGCCTCTGGTTAAGGACACGGTGTGAAGACGACCGATGGCTTGAATAAGGTCCGCTGGGCAGTGGTCAGCTGCATAGGTAACCGAGCTTGTGTTGTGCGCAAAGAGGTTCCGAATACTTTCTTTGGAAATTTATTTGAATGGTTGTTCACAACCTGTTAGGAACACTGACTGAATGAGTATAACACAGCGTAGTACAAACAAAATCAACACATTTCTGGCACGGTCCTGACAAAACTGAACATTACGGGGGTGGGATTTATCGCGGGGCTTTTGTTCAGGGGTTCTTTCCGATTGTGTCGGGTCCGCACCAAAACTTAACGGGTTCTATCCTGGCCCACGCCCCATCCCTCCACCAAGTTTGGTGTAAATCGGTTCAGTACTTTTCACGTAATCCGGCTGACGAAGAAAGATACCAACAAAGCGCACAGGTCGACAAACACAACCTCCGTGGCGGTGTCAATGACTTCAGACCAGACACCCTGCCTGCAAAGCTGCAAAGCTGCGGTCTTCATCATGCAACCTGTCATTTTATGGCATATTTTCATTGTAACTGTCTTTCGGCCAAAAACGAGTTGGATGAAATCTTATTTGAAAACATTTTGCTGAAGCTTGACTAAAATGCGTATTCTTGGTCTTGACTAAAACGTCGAGCGCTTTCTTCGACTTAAACCAGACTAGAAATCTTGTGGTTTTCTTCGACTAGAACGAGACTAAAATGTCTCTCATTTTTAGTCGACTAAAAATTTACTAAAAAGGATGAGGTTGACTGTCTATGACGAAAAACTAACACGGACTTTTGATCTCAGGGTTAAGACTAAATCCAAAAGTAGCTGACAACATTAATGTATATAACGTCCGCCCTGGAGAGTTGAAGGGGGAGGCAAGGACGCCGCCGGAGGTGAATCTGAGTCAAAAGATTGTACTGCTTCTGCTCAGAGTCGTAACTCAGTCAAACCTTAACCCGCAGACATGAAACGCGTGTTGATATCATTCAGTGTGACTTACTCTCCCCGAGGATGTCACAAACGTCCATGAGTCCGCTGAGAAAGCAACAGAAAAAGGTCGCTTCAGATCTTGCCTGAGAATCATCGCATTTGTAACTTTTCGTCAATATCACAGTAATCGAGTGCTCGCTGCCTGTACACCGGCGGGTACGCTGCAAACAGGAGCCGCTTCTAGCTAATTCGGAAGACTTTTAATGGTGCCAATTCGCCATAGCGTAAACAACTATTCGCTTAAAAAACAAAAACAAAAAACGGGGCATCAAAGAGAATACCAGCTGAAACCACAACAGCGATTTGATGAGCCTTTGATGGCTTTAATTCTTTCTCTCATCATGATGGTTCCCAACGGGGCCTGTGTGTCGGTGTCACCATGTTTCCAGGGTTGCAGAAACCGCTGGTAGAGTAAGTAGAAGTACCAGCAGCTCTAAATAGCCTGTTTTGTGGAATTGCTCCGTCGCTCTGGACGGGATTTAAAACCAACGGAGGAGCAGCCAGTTCACTGAAAAACAATAGGTAATTGCAGCTGTAATAATTAATGAGGCGGGGGGGGGGTTTGAAAAATTGCCCGCATGCTTTCCAGACTGGATTAAAATCACTAACCAGCCCAGGTAATGTTAAAATACCCCAACCTCCCTTAGAGACCTAAATTTGGGCCAAATGGGGCTTTAGACCTGATGCGACTAAAAGAATATTCTCCCTTCTTTACTTTACGATACAAACATAAATATAAACTTCCTGCAGTTGTGTTTTTGTGTGTGTGTTTGTGGGCTGGATGTTTAGTGTTTTCGTCCTCCCTTTTAGAACAGTGAAGCAGGATTACAGGGCTCCATGAACACTTAGTCCCTCTGATAATGGCATGAGTGCTGCACAGATTAAGAGGAGGTGGATATCCCCCCCCCCCGGCTCAGTAAAAACACGGCCTAACGTCGGAGGACGAAACCTCCTGGCCTCCCTTGCTCCAGCTCCTGCAGGAGGGGTTTAAAGGTCACAGCGGGGCCCGGGGGTTTTGGCCTCACGTGACCCTGACGACCGGAGCGAGGCTGTGGAGTCGTCAGAAATCTGGTTTCAGTTTGGTGAGGGCGTCAGTGAAGAGTGAGAGAATGCGAGAGGGATTGTGTGTGTGTGTGTGTGTGTGTGTGTGTGTGTGTGTAGAGGTTAAGCCCGGTTAATGGAGGATTAACCATAAAGAGGGGATCAGTGTGTATTAAACACACACTCTTGTCCATTAACTGAAGGCGCAAACGTGACTGGACACAGCCCAGTCAGTGCAGTGCTTGCTGCAGGGGTTGGGTTCACTTCTTTTTCTTTTTCAACTAAGTATTTACCCACAACTTTGCATACAACTGCACGTGTCCTGAATTCACCCTTGAGAGAGTTGTATTTACGAGTAATTCGAGCTCTTGACTCTTTCAAAACCTCCACATCCGGAACGTAAACCCTAGAAGGTAGGTATAGCTGGTTGTTTTTTTTTTTAATCAGAATAACTGAAAAAGATAAAAAATAAAAATAGATAATAAAAATGGTGATTCATTTTCTTCATGATGATTCAGTTGCTTATTTAGTTCATAAATGATCAGAACATAATTAGTTAAAATTAAAATGTACCTTATTTAAAAGTTAAAATTCCCTTCACAGGTTCCCAGAGCTCAGAGAGACAAACTGCTTGTTAATGACCAACAGTCCGAAACCCAAACATTCGAGTTGTTAAAATTATATTACACAGAGAAAAACAGCAAACCCTCACATTTACGGGAAACCAGTAAATGTTCAAGACCGCAGAGCAACGCGAAGCCACCGCAAAAAGCCCCAAACGACTGCAAGGAGATGCAAAATGATCACAGAGATAGAAACGTCCACAAAGAGACACAAAGCAACTATAAAGAGACAGAGAAGAACTTGCTCCTACGCAGGACGGGTGGGGGGGCTTTTACATGTCTATGCCCAGGGGCCTGTTGTCTCATAATCTGGCCATGGACGTTAGTTTGAAGGAGACCATCGCAGGTTGGCCAGTGAGCTCGTCCTCAGCCGCTGAGACAAGTCCTCCGGGACAGAGCGACTCTTCCGTCTCTTTTCTTTTGGATCTTTTCGGACCTGTTCCCCGTGTTTCTGTCCGTCATTGTCTATTCGTTTGAGCAGGGGTGTGTTGGTTAATGACTGCAGGGTGTCAGACACTGGACCTGAGCCATAATTCGCGATAGACCTTCTGTCTGTGTGTGTGTGTGTGTGTGTGTGTGTGTGTGTGTGTGTGTGTGTGCGTGCGTGCGTGCGAGTGGCACACCTTGGTCTGATCCGAGCAGCTTCTGACTCATCACCTGTCTGTCGGGTTTCCTGCTGCCAGCGTGCGCTGCAGGATCCACGCTGCGCGCTACCTGCACACTGCTAACATCCTGCTAACGCAGAGGGCAGCGCGGGGCAGGAAGCCGCTCCACCTGCAGAAGCTGCAGAGGCTCCATAAGCACACACACACACACACACACACATCATATCAACATACACCATTCAGCGGCGTTCGTTTTTGGCGTGCTGATGTGGACTTTTTAGCCTTTTGACAAAAATGTAATTATTTTTAGCGAAGTTTTTAGTCTGGATTCATTGAAAACTGAATAAAAGAGATTTTGCCTTTTCCTCACACACTTTGGGATCGGTTTTGTCAAGCCGCGCTCTTGATGGAATTCTTTACAGCGACCTTTCATCGGAGTTCAGAGAAAGGTTTCGTAACTGAGTCTGCAAAACTAAATGAACAGAAATGAGAGGGAACTAACTGCTCTCTGGAGGGTAGAAAAACCACTGGCACGGCCCTTTTTTTAAACCCAGTGTTGTCTCGAGATGCAGCGTTATCGATACAGAAGGTTACATCCTTTGTTTTTTAAACAGGCAGTGAAAACACTTCCCTCCCCGCTGCGCACGCGGTTCTGGTTACGCACGTTGCTCTCACGCATTGATTATTATATTAACCGGCGAGTGCTCACGGTCAAAAGACGTCCGCTCTTAATGTGACCGCACATGTCCGCTGGGATTTGTGAAACAGCTATTCATGTAGTTGCAGGCACGGGTCAAAGACGGGTCGGAGAAAATCGATAAATATAATAGAATGGCAGTAAAATGAAATGGGGAAGAGGAAAAGTGAGTGAGTAGAGAAGTAAAGATTCAGAATAGGTCTATTTATAATAAATATATTATCTATTTATTTATTTTTGGGTCCACTCTCATCCTCCATAAATAAAAGAATAATGATCAAATATTAAATCACATAGTGCTCAAGGATCAGGCCCAGTGCCGCAGGATTCATTTGCAGGAGAAACGCCTGAAGTATTTTATTTATGTAAAGAAACTTGAGTCTAAAACTCTCTGTCTAGTGGTCGCATTTTTTTAACCGACACGTGTGGAGTTGGAAAGTATCCTGACCTGGCTTTGCGTCACACACCCGACCGTCCATTCATCCACGTCCCACGTGATGTATTTGAAGTCGTATGTGACCTGTGGAGCAGACTTGACACGGACTGACCTGACCTGTAGATTTCATCCTGACAGTGCAAACTGTCGGACACTTTATTCATTTATTTATTTATTTTAAGGTTCATAATAAAGAGTGAAAGCGCTGTAGCTGCTGAGAGACCTTCATTTTTAAAAAAAAACCCTAAAACAACACAATCCTCGCAGCCGCTGGTGCCTGTGACCGGAACATCAGATTTTTTGAGACCGACCGTAAACGGCGGCTGCTTGAATCAGCTGCCACAGTCAGAAGCCTTCTACGGCGTTCTGGCCGCCGGTAGTTTTCAGTGTGGTATTTCTCTGAATTAGTTTCATCACACATCATGTGTTCCTCATATGAACGGGTTAGGTAATGGTTTAACTGCAGGAGAAGGAAAACTACCTTCTCGGGAGGAGAGTGTGGCAACTAAGTTATTATTTTCATTTCCTGTTATTTTCTTGAGTAATGACTTGGGAAATGTTGATGGGCATCATTCACGGTCTTCTGACATTCCAGAGACTGAAGCCGGGACTTATGTCCTTTATCCTGACAGAGGATTTGATCCGTGTCTCCCGTCCCTCTGTGTTGCATGTAGAGCACAGCCCAGGCAGACCTCCGGTTTTTATTGACCATGTCCCTCCAGTTTCTCGCCTCTCTACGTTCCTGAACTGGGAGTCATAGAGTTTCAGCTCACGTTGAAAAGTTTTCATCGCAGCAGTAACTTCTCTCCGAGTCTGTATGTATCCCTGACCTCCTCCTCCTCCTCCTCCTCAGTTCCCCGAATGTGGATTTTTCGGGATGTACGACAAGATCCTGCTCTTCCGTCATGACCTGAACTCGGACAACATCCTGCAGCGGCTGACCTCGGCAGAGGAGATCCACGAGGGCGACCTGGTGGAGGTGGTGCTCTCCGGTAAGAAACTAGCACTTCCAAGTTCACTTCCTGCCTCCTGCAGCCCCTGACCCTGATGCCGGCGTCAAAACAGCATCACCACTACATCTTTGGTGCAACGCAAAATCTAATCTACATTTTGTTATAAATAATGTACGTATCTGCAAGCTAGTCTCTCTCTTTATTTGGTCCTGGTCTCCTGAAATCTTTATGGAGTCTGGTGGCAGCCGAGACTTTGAACCTGTCTGTCAGATTTTGCTGCTTTTAGTTGCTGAGTTCCAGCCACTTTCAGGACATAAAAGTGAGAAAAATAAGAAGAATATCGCTCTGATCTAAAACTGTAGGGCTCTAGCTCTGAACACCGAATAATCTTAATCATGTGTGAATCGACGGTAAAAATAAGTATTCACTTATCACCGCCGTTGGTCGAGCATGAGTTGAATGAATGCACCGTGTTTGTTGCCAGCGCAGGCTTGAACCTGTGTCACTTTCTCCAGCCTCAAAGCCACGGGCGGGAGAAAAAAGTTTTTCTTTCTACGCTTTAATTCACTTCTTATATGAATTTTATTGTATTTGTTTTGTCTCGGCCTCCCCCACTCTCGCTAATCCAGCTCAGAGGGGGGAGCGGCGAGGCCGGCCCGGATCTTGTTTCCTCCACCGCAGCGTCGCCCCGGATCACCCTGCACGCTCTAACCATAATATTGTCTATAGGATTGTCATTTCCTGAGTCGTGTTGACAGGTTGGGCTGTGAAAACTAAAAACTGACACCCTGACAGCTCGACACCCGGACGCAGAGCAGCGGCGGGTTTAAATTACACAGTCGCAGCTCGAACCGCATCAGGCTCAGACCCGAGACCACTTCCTCCTCCTCCTCCTCCTCCTCCTCCTCCTCCTCCCGCTGCTGCAGCTGCTGCAAAAGCCTGCAGATCTCTGCTGGTTTAGTTCTTTATTACCGTCACTGTTCAGGCTGCATCTGCTCCCCCCGAGGATGCTTTCAAAGATGACGCCAGGAGTAGTTGTTTGTTTATCAGTTGACTTCATATCAAGTGAAGGAACCGGAAAAACTCGTCTACTGACGTTGTAGTTTACCCGCTTTATGTTTTACCATGTGGATTAGGTTTGCTCTTTGTTTTGTCCTTCTTTTACTGAATAGCGCTTCGTAACTTTTTTTTTTTTTTTTTAAACCTGCTATACAGTTTAGAAACCAAAATTAGATCAGTGCAAACAAAACCAATGAAAGTAGGCGCATCAAAACTCCCGAGTGCAGCGAAAAGAGAATAATGCTCGAATCCTGTTCGAATGTTCCTGCCACAACAGATCCACGGCCGCCACACATCTAAGCACATCTGGGTTGGTTTTACCATGTCGAGTGTGAGCCTAGTGTCCGGGATTGGGCTCAGCATCAGCAGATGAGGAACATAAGTAACTGGCGTTGAGCTCTGGCCGACTGAGATCAGGATTGATCGAGGCCTTCTGTTTTTTGGTTTTTTTAAAGTGGATCGGGGGGCAACCAAAACCTGACCGGGATGGTCCTGATTTTCTCACTAAAGAATGTCCCCAAGGCTGTTCTGGTTTTATACGCTGAAAGCAAGTGAACTGAAATACTGTAATTTCCTAAAAGTGGCGGGCAAAGAGAGGCTGCACGCAGTCGGAAAAACGGAGGAGATTGTAGTTTTCCTTAACTTTTTGCTCCGCGTTTCTTTTTTTATCTATTTCAGCTCTCGCCACAGCCGAGGACTTCCAGATCCGACCTCACACGCTGTACGTTCACTCCTACAAGGCCCCGGCGTTCTGCGACGACTGCGGGGAGATGCTGTGGGGGCTCGTCAGACAGGGCCTCAAGTGCGAAGGTGAGACGGTTCGAGGTCTAGTAGCCGCTGGGTTTACGTCAGGGCACGTCATGTTGTGATGAGGCTCCTCCGACAGAGCTGGAACGGATTTGAGCTGCTGACAGACCGTGAGTGCAGTTTATCAGTAACCAGCATGCGCAGGTTTTGTAAGTCTCAGCGAGCCGCAGGACTGCTGAAGGTTTCATTTCCACACGTTCATGTGTGCATGATGTTCGTAAATTCATTCAGTGCTACAGGTCTTGACTGCAGTGAAAAAATAATGTGAAAAGATCGTTACCCCCTGTGGGGGAAGAACGTAAGGTTTTTAACCCACGAGTGACTGACTGAAGCTGACCACTGATTTTTACTTGTTCTTCTTCGGCTCCGAAAACAAACGATTTCAATTTTGTCTTAGTTTAAACTACATGAAATGAATAGATACTTACATACCGAGGTGATGCGCTGCACCGTGTAGACTACCTGTCTGTGCCTATAGGATGTAGCCCATTACATCAGTATGTAGGCGTTTTGCGCACATTTTGGCTGAAAATCAATAAAGATAAGATGCAAAAGATGAACAATGATCAACTGTCACTGCAAAACTGTCCAGTTCTCGTTCCGGGGACTCGTCACCTGCAAAAATCCCTGTAGCAGCTACATAAACACGGAAACCCACTTCAAAGTCAAACAGGTGTTAAGCAGATCAGATAGCGACTTCTTACAAGTCATCAGGAATGGATGTTCAGGATATCTGGGCATTTAGATGAAATCAGACGGGCTTCCTCTCAGCTAAGCTTGAGGAGCGTTTCTGTGGTGATGGAAAAGAAATCGGAGGTCAATGAGCGTAACAGAGGAACGGGAAGCCGCGCGTCAGTCCCCCCGTCGCTGCGGGCTGACGTGCGCAGCCGTGAAAAAAAATGGATCTTTAAACGTATACAACTAGAAACCTCGGCCTCTCGGACTCATTCGGTGCGACGTCATGTTTGTGTTAATGCGTTCAATCGGGTTCTATTGTCACTGAGGTTGCGCGCGGTGACTTCTCATGGTTCCGCCTCGGCTTTGATTTTCTGCCACGTCCACGCTGGCCGAGTCATCACCTCGAATCGAGGCCCGGGCGCGCATCCAACGCGCGCGCACGCACGCAGCTCTTCACACACCGCTTTTCAGGGCCCGAATCAAAGCTGCAGTGGCTGCGCAGCAGGATGTCTTCATTGACTCTGGGACTTCCTGCGATTCTTTTTCAAAGGGCCTCGTCTTTTAAAGTCCAGAGCTCGGTGCTCAGTAACCTCAGAGTGAATCTCAACTGTAGCGATGCCAAGCAGGGAGAAAAGAGACGCTTGACATTCTGGGCAGCCGGCGGAGGGACGCGGCTTCCTCTCACATACGCCACTTGCTTGGAGGCTGAAGTGGTTGAAAGGCGGAACGCAAGAATCGCCGACTGATGGAGGCGAAGGACAAGAAACACAACCCTGATGAAGATTTAAGCCTCTAACTAGACAAACAACCTCAGGAGTCGCATCCGGAGCTCATTAAAATTCATGTACCTGCTTTTTGAAACGGCTGCACACCAACAGATAATTGGGGCGTCCTGACTGTGAGAGGATCAGGTCTCTGAGCTCGGTCCTGGTCCTTTTTTTTTTTTGTGAGGAGTCGGCTGCATGAATGAACCCTTTGATTTCCCCATCTTGTCATGCACATCCCCTTCGCAGGGTTACTCAGACACTTTAATTCGACTGGTCGGCCAAGGCACCGACACAAAGGTCCCATTCATAAAAAAAACTGCACACACACTGACAAAAGAGTAGCAGAGCCTCTAAAAAGGCAAAAAAGAGTGCATTTCTTTTGTGTCTAAAAAGTGACACAGTGAAAATCACATATACACAAAATAAATTTACGCTTTTTTGCATCTTTAGAGTTTCAGGTTTTTGTCAGCGTGCGGGCAGTTTTTCTATGAATGGGGCTGTTGAATTTCGCTGCACGCACCTGATGTATTATCTGTAACAAACCCTGTAAGAAGCAGCTAGCCTGGCTCTGTCCGAAGGTTCAAGAATACACCTAACAGCACATCTAAAGCTCATAAACCAGCGTGTTGTGTTTAGTTTGTGTAATCTGGACGCAAATTAAAATGTAAAAACGACAACGTGTAGTTTTGGGACGGCTACGTTGCTGGAACGACCTGCGACCCGGCGACCTGTGTGTTCAGACGGAATGTGAACCGAGTTTAAGAGGCGGCATGAAGGCGAACGAGGTCAGTGGAAAGATTAGAAAGATCAGGTGGGAACCCGCCCTCGGCAGAGCGAACTGACGCGCAAAGACACGTCAAGAGTCTGAGTCTGAGTAAAGAGTGTTTTAAACCTGAGCGAAAAAACTTGTGCGTATCCTGGGGCCTAATGAATCTGCTTCATAAATGAACAGAGACAAGAGAAAATAGCGGAGAAACTGTGTTTGAACACGCCTGTAGCGGGGATGGTAGGTGTTTTTTGTTTTTTTTTAAGCCATTCCAGTTGGATGGCTCCAGCGTCAACTGTCTGTCGTTTGGTCCTCCACTTCGGTCCAGACTGAAATATCTCAACAGCTAGCGACTCTTTACAGGAACTTTGGTACAAACATCACATACACGGATCCGTCGGACCTTTCATCTAGCGCCGTCATGACGTCAACATTTAAACTTGTTCAGTTCTTTGGTTTTTGACCCAGTACCCGCAAAACACATGACGGTTCCCATCGGCCTCAGCTGTACATTGAATAGCAAATGTTAGCATGCTAATAACTGACCACTTCGCTATTATTTTTCTTATTCTTACTCTCGTCCCCTAAAAGAGTCTGGATCCCGCGAACAGTACGAACTAAGGCCCCTAAATCCGGCAGGCGGCGTCGAAATAATAATAACTGACTACATAAAAGATTTAAGGGGACGGTGACCAAATTCGGAGGGAGTGTTTTAAAGATAGCACATATTATTAATAAATTAGATTAGATTTTAGGCGCAGGGTTCAACGCCCCAACGATATAACACCCCACACCTCCATCCTTTCCCCATTTTGATGGGGACCCGATGTTGCAAATGGCTGCAGACGCTCGTTTCGACACATTTATCCACAAATTAGCTTGAAATATTCAGGATTTTTTTGTTCACCTTGGGTTTTCCACAATTTCTGCGAGTTTGAACAGACGTAACAGATTTTTCTCCCCTGCAGGGTGCGGACTGAACTACCACAAACGATGTGCGTTCAAGATCCCCAACAACTGCAGCGGGGTGAGGAAGAGACGGCTGTCCAACGTGTCTCTGCCGGGTACCGCCCTGTCCGTCGCACGCCCGCCTTCCACTGAGTTCGCCCCGACGCCGCAGGAGGAGGTTGGTTCAATACGGTCGTTGTGGGGTGGCAACCGTGTATCTCCAGAAAGTCAAGACAGACAGTCGGACCTGTGTTTAGGGCCTTCGACGGGGAGTTTGAGAGCTTATCCGCGGGGGTCGGAGGGGTTTTTATCAGCTGTAGAGTCACAGAAACTTTGCGCTAATTGTTTCGGCTGTAGCACTAAAGCCTTCCATTTGGACGGAGATATTTCTCTGTTGGTTCTTCGCTACGAGCGACTCCCTTCACATTGTTTTCACATGGTCTTTTCATTCAATGTCTTTATAAAGATGTTGATCATATCCGCTTTAAGGCGCCTAAAAATGGCGTAGACCGACCTCCCAGACTCACACCAGACACACATCCGTTCAGTCCACACTCCGGCTCCGGCCTCCTTTGAGGTGCCGGGGCGCTTCAAATGAAGTGCCTGTTGACGGCCTTGTAACTGGAGTTAGGAGGTTTTCATGCAAGGCCAGTCACATGCTGATGAGTTGTCAGTGAAGTGAAAGAAAGATAATGAATGAAAACATACACTTTCCATGCTAGCAGATCTACGCTGTGCAACCGACTAACTATCTCGCTCTCTCTCTCTCTGTCTGTCACACACACACACACACACACACACACACACACACACACACACACAAAAACACACACGCACAATGATGGCTGGAGGCAAACAACCGGATTTTCCATCCTGTTCAAACCAGCCAACAGAGAGCTTCTCACTAACTGGAACAAACCCGCCGCATTCTTACAACCACAAAAAATATAAAACCTGTGTTGTGTTTATGGAGTATCAGTTCTCAGCCGCGTTAAACTTTAAAGTACCTTCACCACCAACACAGGGACTTCACTTCACTGCACTTGCGTAATCAGGTTACTCAGAAAACACATGAGGATGTGTTTACGGTGCGTTTATTTCTACAGGCTACGTTGTGTGAGTTTCAGCTGCCTTTGGATGGTGTTATTTTTATCACAAGAACACGCTGCTCCGAGTAATCATCTCTCGTTTCATCCAGATTCTCCGCTCTTTACTCTCCCTGTCAGTCTTTTGTCACGTTACGTGTGTGTTAGTTAAAAAAAACAATTGCGTTCTCTGGGAGAAATCTACCTGGGGAAATCGGCTTTCTCGTTTACATGTTGAACTAATCAGCTTAACGGAGAAGACTGACTGTAACTCTGTTCACACAGAACATTCCAGATTTAACATTTGCAGAAGAATATAAAAATGCCAAAGAGGATGTTCAGCGTGTCGACATGTTCAACCAGCAGTTTGATGATGTTAAAAACATGTCATTGAACTCATCTCCCTCAAAAAAAAAAAGGTCTTATATTTCATTCACAAATTACTGGGAGTCATCGTCATATACATCTGGGGACGTACTTAGAAAAAGACACGTGATGATGAAACCATATTAATGCCTATAAACTCATGTACTTCATAAACGATCGTAGCCTTCACTGACCCTACTGGTTTTCCATCGTTCTTTGACAGGGATGAGTGTAAACACTGAATTGACTTGCATTCCAGTTGGCATTAAAAGGTATTGAAAAGTCTTAAATTTATGATATGGCGAACACTGCTGTGAAACCCTTGAATATTTTAAGTTTTTAAAATTGTTAATCCTAAAGATACTGATAATGATTTTCAATCCCCACGACTGACTGAATCCTAATAGTTGGTCGTTTGCATCCTTTTTTGGACAAAAGTTCACTCATGATTCTCTGCATTAACATTTTTTAATGATGAATGTTCCATATTTGTTGGTTGGTTTTATCGGTATATTTTATTATTGTCGTTAATTTGTAATAGTATTTTTGAAATACTCTCAGATCCTGACAAAACCATTACCTGTAATTAGAGCCAATGTTAATGTATTGCATTTATGTTGGTATTAGCGTATATTAGAGTTGCTAAAGTACCACAACAAGAGATTGCAGTAGAGATACGACAAAATATGTTTGAGCTACTTTAGAGAAAAGAGCTCCCAACAAAACGATTCATTAATTCAATTACGAAGCTTCGATGTTGCGCCTTCATCAGGTAAAACTCAACCTGTTGAAAGGATCTGCGTCAGAAATATTTTTGCTCCGAGTTTATGAAAGAAAAATTCAGTATCAGTAAGGCTGTAACTGTCAATCGGCTCATCAGTGTAGAGCTCAAAGCTTCATTTATTGGGCGCCAATGAGGAACACGACGAGTAAAAACGTCAACATGCACACACCCGACTTAAACCTGCACACAACCCGCAAATGAAACGTCGATATACATGAAAATGACATAGAATCACATTCACAATACATAAAACAAAATATATGTGAAAGTAAGAGTCTCAAACCTGTCGGAAAGTCGCCAATCCGGAGGGAGGGGCCGCTTCCTGTAGGGGGACGGCAGTACCAGAGGGTTACGCTCAATGGGTAAACTCCTAATTTCTTACACCCCTGTTTTTTTTTTTTACTTTTCACCCTCTCCTCCCTTCCTTGTCCTCCCTCCCTCCCGGTTCTCGGCTTCCCCGCCTTCCATCAGCATCGCCCCCTCCTGGGTGCCGGTAAGCGTAACTCCCTGCTGAGCGGCCGTCCCATCTGGATGGAGAAGATGGTCCTGGGGCGGGTCAAAGTCCCTCACACCTTCTCCGTCCACACCTACACCCGTCCCACCATCTGCCAGTTCTGCAAACGCCTGCTGAAGGGACTCTTCCGCCAGGGGATGCAGTGCAAAGGTGACCACACGCCAGAGCCCACTGGGACCTAAAACTACCGATATCTTCTCTGAATTATTCAGGTTATAAATTACGGCGGCGAGCAACGAGTGTTTTCATGATCACTTCATCTGCTGCTCATTCTCTCAATTAAGACGTCATAGAAAAAAGTGTCCGTCATGGTTTTCTAGGGCCAGGAAGCAGGACTGCTTGAGACTTACTGGGCTTTCGTTTGTCTTTGTTCTGCCTCCTTAGATTGTAAATTTAACTGCCATAAGAGATGTGCAGCCAAAGTTCCTCGAGACTGCCTCGGCGAGGTCGACTTCAACGGAGGTGAGTCGGTTTCACGTCGGAGGAAACTGCCTGTATCTGTTGTCGTCTCTGGTGCGTGACTCTGAGCAAAATCTGTGCTGTGCAAATCTACTTAGGACACATGACAAACATGGATCCCCAGATGACAGTTGTCACAGTCAGAGAGAGAAAGTTACATTTGAAAACCCAAAACGTGACCTGACGCCAGGACATCCCAATGAACTGTTGGGTTTCGGGTTGTATGAAGGCCACTTTGTGGCAGAACCACTTGGACACGCCCCCTACAATAGCTTTATTTTTTTCAATTTTTATAATCTTTGTAGCGAGGGTTATTTTCAACATTACCAGCGAGAAGTGAAGTTATTTCCTGAAAAATTGCATTTATAATAATTTGTTTTTATTTATTTCCCTGTGAAATTATCTGATGTTAGCATTTAAATTTTACTGTTTTATTTAGTTGTCAAGTACTTTGTAACTTTATCTAAAAAAGCACTTTCCTAAACAAAGTTCACTATTATGTATTTTTTCTGGATAGAATTTGGGGGTTTTCTCATTCACTTCAATGCAGTTTTAAGGTTTTTAATGGCCTAATGGCCAGTTAGGGGAACTGCAGCTTAATGAAATCTTCAGTTCTAATAAAAATGGTCAGTTGTAGGTCCCGTACCCTGACTCTGACTTCGTGTCTCCTGCAGAGCCGGCCAGTCCCAGTCTGGACTCCGAGGCGACGATGGAGGTGGACAACTGCGACGTGAACAGCGACGGCGGTCACAGCATGGACGAGCAGGACGAGCCGTCCACCCCCGAGGACAAGCTCTTCTTCATCGAGAGTCCCTGCACGGACGGCGAGAAAGACGACGAGACGCTCAGAGCCATCAGGTGACGCCCCCTCAAAACCGAAACGCCCTCTGCGGCCTGGGTTACACAGGATCCTCGGGCTGTTTGTGATAGAAATTCAGTCAGATTTTTGATTCGGCATCGGTTTGATTAAAGAGAATCACGACGGTTGATTCTCTCTCACCAAAATGTGTCACAATTCGTAGGAAGAAGACTCACCTCTTGATAGAGGCTTTTGAGAGACTCTGAAGCCTTTAATAAATACTGGTCGTCACATTTACTGTAAAATGTTAAATTAGCTTAAACCGACCTCTGTCAGTAACGAACGCCAGCTCTGACCCAGGCCCACAAATGCCTCTGTGTGTGTGTATGTGTGTATTTATCTTTTTAAAATTTGTTTTGGTGCAGCCCGTCCACCAGCAGCAACATCCCTCTGATGCGCGTGGTTCAGTCCATCAAGCACACAAAGAGGAAAAGCTCCACGGTGGTCAAAGAGGGCTGGATGGTGCACTACACCAGCCGGGACAACCTGGTGGGAAGAGACGCAAAACACGCAAACGCAAAATATACCAAAAAAAAAAGATTCACGAAATACAGTAAAGATGCACTGAACACCTGTCGCTTTACAACTGTGACATATGCAGGCTTCACATTTTTATATACTGGATATATTGCACAGTCCACCCACACTCTGGGCCAATACACACTTTACCATGTTGATTCTCATGTTACATGCGTTTATATATATTTTTAAAAAATCTCTTTATGTTTTTACTCCTAAGCTAACGATGATCCTTTATCGCTTACTGAGCAGGTGACAAGTAAAACCTTTTGAGTCTTGAAAACGTGCAACAAAAATATGAAGAAACTTAACGTTAATACTAAACGTTTACCCTGATAAACACACGGCCAGGTGACATATATATAACAAAATATACACCTTGACAGAAGGCGGTCTCCTGGTACACTATCGTCATATCACCCAACTTTAGTATATCCTTCGTGCCGACCTTTATCATGTAGTATCTCAAACTTGATCTGTTGTTTTTATTCCCATTTCCGTTTGACCTCTTCATACACTTGTTCATACACTTTCTGTTATTTTTTTTTTTTTTTGCTGCAGAGGTAATATTGTATCTCAGACGCACGGATTTGAACCCTTTTTTTTTTTTTTTAAGCCTTGATTCCGGCTTGGCTCTAGGGATGGGGACATCGGTCGGACCTGTCCAACGCTTTGGTCCAGACTGAAACATCTCAACTATTAGAGGGATTGCCTTGAAATTTTGTACAGGCATTCGTGTTCCCCAGGGGACGAACCTTACCGGCACTGGTGATCGTCTGACTTTCACTCTAGCGCCACAGTGAGGTTGAATATTGGTGGTTTTTAAGGGAAATCTCTCGACGACTATACACACCATTCGCCTTCCCATCCGGATGAACTGCAGTAACTTTGATTCTTTAACTTTTAATCTAGCGCCATCAAAATTTCGATTCGTTTAATACTTTTGAGATAGAACTGAAACTGTGTCTCCTATTTAAGAACAATCCTGGACCAGTCGCTCTCCTGTGAATCTGTGGTTGCTGAAATATTAGGTTCCTGCAAATATAAGAGTTCCTGAAAACGTTGGTTCCTGTTTCACAGAAATCAGGTTTTATTGACTCGATACAGTGTCATTTCGTGGTTTTTGAGGTAATAAACAGTGACACTAACTTTAGGAACAAACTACTGTCGGCAAAGCTCAGGGTTGAACAACAGAAGATGCATCGTATACGCAGTATCATGAACTGGGTATGTTCCGCGGTGCTTGTGTTCACAAATAGCAACGGTACGTTGTCAGCATAGCGATAACACCAGTTCATGGAAAGTACCTTGAGTTTTTTTTTTTTTTACACATTCAGTTTTTAGTAAGTAAGTTAGGACTTTTTCATGGGAAGGATCACAGATTCACAAATCAACTCTCTTTAGCCATTGTAATTGTCTTTGCTGTATTTTTTTGGATGTGGGTTTTATTTTCATTGAATGTGTGGTGATGTATTACTGGATGTTAGGTGTTTATTGTCTAGTTTTATGTTACACGTGTTTCCTCGTCTTTTACTCCTCTTGGGACCATGGGAGTTTTCTCGCTTCAACATGTTGTCCCTCGGATTTTATGTCTTCCATTTTGTGTGAACAGAAATACTGTGCACGACGTATATCGAGCTTTTTGGTCACAAAAACTTCTACTGCGTTACCTCGAATTTGCGCCCCGACAAAAAAAACATGTTCTAAACATTTGCCCCGATAAACATTTAGGTGGACAAACCACACCTCCTAACAAGACACGAATCCTAATAAATACAGCGACTAAAACATACACCTGATAAAACACGCTTTTCTCATTAATTTATTCATTAATTTATGGCTTGTTTTTAACTGACGTCATGATTATTAATTTCACTTTGCACATCATGTTTACATGGAGCATTGTGTACATGAACACACTGTTCATGCACTTCAATGTTAAAATGTCCAGTTCTCTAATATATCTGTGGACTGTTGTAGGTTTAAAAAAAACGCTCCTGAATGTGCCGAGCCTTCTCCCAGATGATCTTCTTTGTCTTTGCAGAGGAAGAGACATTACTGGAGGCTGGACAGCAAGAGCCTGACCCTGTTTCAGAATGAAAGTGGAGCCAAGTATTACAAGGTAGGAGACCCGGTCAGTTCGGATCTGGTTTCAGCCGCTCGGCCAAACAAAGCAGCGGCGTGAAGAGAAGGCAGGAGGGAGTCGGGTTCATACAGTAACATTCAGCTCCATCACTGTCTAATTATAACCAGATTATTCACTGTAATTATGCTTATCATGTCAGGGTGTTTACAGTAGGTCGTCACCTTTCACTAATAGCCATCCAATTTGTTTCAGGAAAATGTAGGAAAGAAAAATATTAGACGAACAATTTCATCGTTATATGGAGGTTTTCACGCCTTTTATGATTGACAGTAACAGTTTCGATGTATACGGTGAGTTATCATGTGACTTAAGAGCTATTCTTTTCTGCAGGAGTCATGTGCCAGTAAAACAATCCACCAAAACAATAAAACCTCCCTTCGCAAGGGTTCCGGTTTAGACTGAAACTGGACTAGAGAAGTGCTGATTCAACTTTGTGATCGTTGTACAGGATGTAGTTTGTGGGGCTGTTTAACTGCGTTGTGTTGTACTGACTGTAGGCGTTTCCAGTATTTTGTTCAACCCCTTTATATCCTCGAGGGTAGGCTAAACAACAGAAACATCTCTAAAGACACTAACGTAAGAGAAAAGTTTTTTAAAAATGTTTTTACGTCTGGTCTTCAAAGTTGACAGAATAATGTGAAATGCAAATATCAATTAACTACTAAAGGTAGCTGTGATTCAAACAAACGTCTGGATTAGTTAGCTGCCATACGATAAGTCGTAGATACTATAAAAGATGACGTGTTTTAAGGGATAAAGTTAAGCGTTCTCTATTTTTGTTACTGTCAGCAAATCCCATGAAAAGACCAAAACCAACAATGTGTTAGTGCGTCTTTCAACACTTTCTGACTTCTTCACTTTGTTATAAAATTTCATTAAAAAAAAAAAAAAATTCTCAGTATTTTTCTAAAACTCAAACAGGAGGGAATAGTGACTTTGTTGGGGACTATTTTCAGCGGTGGATTAATCCACATTTGGTGCCCTGGTATTTGTGGCAGCAGGACAGTGTGTGTGTGTGTGTGTGTGTGTGTGTGTGTGTGTGTGTGTGTGTGTGTGTGTGGGGGACTGAATCAAAATAAACTAAGGCGTGTGTGTGTGTTCATGGTAATGAAGGAACATGTCACCCAGAGCGACAGTGTGGCTAACTGATGTGTTTTTAATGGTTTTTGGAAACAATGGAGCTCTATGGCTCAAAGAGATAAGACGTATCAGGTTTTGGACACACACACACACACACACACACACACACACACCATTTCAATTCATTGTAGGTTCTGAAGTTTTGTTGACTTTAAGAAAAATATAGAACATGACTTATTGTTGAAACGATTAATATATTTAACATTTTTCATATACTCCTGTCAACTAACTGACCGTGTCAGGATTTAGCAGCATCAGAGCTGCTGCCGTAGTTGCCTGCTACACCTGGAGCGCTGATTTTTAACAGTCGTTGAACCGTGGACCCGAACCAGCGTATATTTGAGGTTTCTTCCTCTGCAGTTTTAACAGACACCAGCCAACCAACCAGAGACTTAACCAACAGGTTAGTTGAAGGTTGAACGCAAAAACGCACTTTTCTTTTGATCTAGTTTTGAGTTCCCAAGGTGGAGAACTTGTTTCTTAGAAATATCCAGCGATGACGTGATTGTGAATTCAGGTCAGAACCGGTGGGTGCAGCTGCAGCTCTTTTCACTCTCCATCATTTTCCTCTCTCATGCTCCACCTCCTTTCATCTTGTCTGCCAGCGACCTGCTGACCTTTACCACAAAGCGCTGCAGAAACCCTCGTTTGAAGAGAAAGTGAGAGCGCGGCGAGAGGCACAGGGGGAGAGCTGTGGCGGTTTCAGGACCTTGGGTCGCTTCCCTGCCGCCTCTCTGGCACGTCGCCACGCTGACTCGTGCCCGGAGCGGCCGAGGCATGTCCTGGCTTTTAATCACAGGATGAATAAAAGCTGATGGGAGGGCGTGGTTGGTGTCGAAGGGGGTGGGGGGGACTTGGCAAAACACAAGACGTTCAGATGACACCAAGGGGCATAAAGACACCACCGAGCCATTCTCCTTTTTATGTTTGATCTGGCAGGATTTAGGGTTTTCGGAGGGCTGGAAGGGGGCTGCACTCTGCCAGAGAAGGAAGGAAGGGAAGTTTTAAACACTGAAATACAAAGAGTTGTCTCACAGTTTAGCAAAGAGAGGAGAGGTGCTGGGATGGAGGGAATATTAGCCAGCTGAACCTGTGTCCTCTGGATCATCTCAAGACCTTGTGGATGCTTCTTATTGGCCGAAATGATTCTTAAAACAGCTATGGCAAGTGCAGTTTACCAGAATTTAAAGAGAGGAGAGAGAGGTTTGGTTTTTCTGGGCTGAAAGTGGGGGTCGGACACACAACAGGAACATTTTCCGATTACTTTGGCTCTTCCAGGGGGCTTGAACCTGACCTATAAAAATGACAGGAATCTGATTGTTCTGTGTGACTTTGCGTTTGTCCCCACGAACCGCAGGAGATCCCACTGTCCGAGATCCTGCAGGTGGAGCCGGCGCAGGACTTCGGCAGCCTGCCTCAGGGCAGCAACTCGCACTGCTTCGAGGTGATCACGGCCAACATGGTTTACTACGTTGGGGAGGACACCGGCAGCCTGTACCACAACCCCGTCTTGGCGGCGTCCGGCGTGGGACGGGACGTGGGCCAGAGCTGGGAGAAGGCCATCCGACAGGCGCTGATGCCCGTCACGCCCAAGGCCAGCGTCGGCACCGGGCCCGGCCAGGGGAAGGACCACAGTGAGTATCAGAAACGGACACTTCAGGCTCAACCCAGTCATCTCTTTGGTCTAAAAAATATCTGAAAACAACAATATAGCTAAGGCTCAAAGAGCATTTCTTATAAATCTTCAACAAAAATACCTGGAAGAAACAGAATTTTATCTCTCTTTACAGCATAGTACACAAAACTGTGTTTCAGTACAGTTTACAGTAAAGGGAGTGCTCAGCTGGTGGGGTCAGCCCAGCATAAGACTCCACTGAAGTGAAAGTAGAAGTGAAAGTAGCAGAAGAACAAAACGCCAAATGCAGTGTGGACAGGCAGAGCTTCAGTCCTGATAAACTGTCAATACAGGATTTAATCAGAATTATTGATCAGCCACGCGGGGGCATGAAAAAGAGACTCTCTGGGCCTGCTTTAATTTTCCTCCCTGGAAAATTGTAATTGTAACTGTGTCCCGTTGTAACAACGAGTCATCAGTCTGCTCCTCCATCAGCTGTCGCCGATTCCCAAGCTGAAACTCAGCCTCGGCGATATTCAGGAAGCGGGCCTAAAACACACAGCGCCACCGTGAGCTGTCTGCCCGCGGCCTATCCCCCTGCGCTTCCAGTGTCAAACCTTCCACAGCTCTGACCGCGTCACTGGCCACATCACAGCTAATTCTCCCTCTGGGAGACGATGAACATTTTCGTCTCATTACTTTTGTACCAAAAACTGCGGGATCACCTTATCGTCTCCAGCTGCCAGCGCTCTTTTTATAATGTGCGCGTGAGCCTCAGTCAAATACTGGCGCTTCAGACTCAGTTAGCAGTAAAGCGGGCCAACGGTTCTCAGTAATAGATGTTTACAGTCTTTTTTGCCCTCGTTAGATAGTTGAATGTTTAGGGGCAGGAAGGAAAATGAGGGGAGAGAGAAACGGGTACGACACGTAACAAATTCCAAGAAAAGACAAAAACCAACAGTGTGTTCGTCCCTCAGCACTTTCTGACTTCCCTCGTCTGTCTGCTGCGAGCCAACTGGTTCCTCCCGAGGACGTAAATCTTTAAAATGGGCTAACATATACAACATTCGTGTTTTTAAAAGGGCTCAGTAATTTCCTAAAACCGCTGGACCCTGTAGTTTTTAGCGAACCTTACACAAAAAGGAGGAAACGGTGTGTTTGTCGGGGACTATTTCAGCTGCAGACTTGTTGTGTCAGGGCGTGTTTGCAGCAGCAGTACGGTGTTGGAGAGGTCTTCACGGGTCTGGTAGGACAAGGTCTTGTTCTACTGTGTGTCAATATGTCCAAGACCCCAGTGGGTCTTGAGGCATATGAACGAATTTAGTGTCTGTGACTTTATTCAGACACTATACTTGTTCTTAATTCATTGTTATTATGGTATTGCTGCTATTGATACTTTTCCATCAATCATCCGGCTGCGCTCGGGGCCCCCCTGGGACCAGGTCTTCCCTTTTTTTTTTTTTTTCGGAAACACAGTTCATGTATGTCGGGTTGCGCTGGGTCCTCCATGGGTCCGTGTGGAGACAGTGTTGGTCTTTGCAGGGGATTTGTTGACGGTAACAAAAATGTAGAAAATCACCAGACCTGGCCTTTAACAGGTTAACGCCACGCATACGTGCGATGTGTCCTTGGGGAAGCATTGAGAAAATAAGATCGGCCCCAAAAATTTCCTCCACATTGTTCAACTAATTTAACCAAATTTAACTTAAAAAAAAAGGCAGATTGTGCTTAATGCTTCTTGGAAAGCCCGACCCAGTGGCGCCCCTGGCGGTTGAGTTTTGTAACTTCTCAAATCAGATGAGACTCTGATATGTTTTTATGTTCTAATGAATGTGTGGCTTTGTCTGTGAAGATCTTCCAAATATTGTTCCAGGAGACAACTGATATACAACCCCGCCACCACACACACACACACACACCACACACACACAAACACACACACACACACACACACACACACACACACACACAAGCACACGCACACACACACACACACACAAGCACACGCACACGGACACACTTTAACACGATTGAAGGGATTTCAGAGGATTTTCCGCTTCATCTCGCTCTGATTCATCTCAGGTTAAACTATCCTTTTGTCTGAAGATAAGAGTTTTAAGTTTCATCCAAACATTAGATTTCCAGTACTAAATGTCTAAACAGACCTTGTGGTATTAAAAAAAAATGACCATTAGCTATTATGGAAGACCTTTATTGTTGTGAAACAGTTGTAATTTAGAGGATGCAGTCAGCTGTTTTCTCCACCTGTTGGGTAATTAATGTCGAGCTTCAGCTTCGGTCCGAAAATGGATGTTTTGTTTGGCAATGACACACACTTCAATAATTTAATGGACAGATGATGTAACGAAGCTTTTAGTTTAGTTTAGTTTTTTTTTTAACCGTCTCAATGACAAACAGTAAAAAACAGCGGACCTTTTAGTGACCGCAATGGTGCATAACAAGAGTAACATAAAACCGAAAAATGACAGGAGTAAATAAAAACATGTAATAGAGCGGGCAAATATTACACTACGTTATGAGATGCTTGGGAGCTCTAATGCAGATACATCAGTGTCGGTAAAGTTACGTAAACTCTGAATAGTGATCAGGTGACACGCAAACACTAAATGCTGCGTTCACAGTCAGCGTGTTGTCGTGCGTTTATCCGAACTCTGCAGAGACCCAGAATGTTCCATATTTAAACATTAAAACAAAACATGTAACGTAAACCTTGAAACTGTAAAATAATCCAATCACGTTTTAAAACTCAGCTCGTTATTATGAAATGTTATTTCATTCCGTTTATTTCCCAACGACAGAGTTCACTGCGGGTGATTTGCATCTCATTCTGAGTTTTTGGTTTATTTGCCCCCCCCCCCAACACCAACAATCATGGTTATATTATATGTTTTGTTTGTATTTACTGCACTTTTGGTGGAAAATTAAGTAACTAGATTTACTTGAGAACTGTACTTTTTGAGGTACTTGTACTTAATGTTACTTAGACTTAATATTGCCCTTTTTATTTGACAAATAAATGTAGTAGACCCCCGGGCTGGGCACCACTGTACTCAACTACCAGACTTTATATGAAGTAGTTAAAAGTAGCTCCAACTCAAGCAGCTACAACAGTAAAATGCTGCTCACACAATCTAATAATGTCAGAACCAGATCAGGCCCTTTTACTTTAGATTTTGCTCATAATATTTCTGTACTTGTACTTGATTATGACTTCGAATGTCAGACTTTTAGTGGAGTATTTTTACATTGTCGTATTGGTACATTTATTTAATTACCAACCAACTCCAGAAAAATAACCCCAAAATTTAGCAGACAAACCAAATGAAGTCTGGACTGATCCTAAGATTCAGTGATTCCTTCATTCCTGATTTCCTGATTCCCAAAATCTCAAGTTATTCCTTTAATGTCTTCATCGTGTTAACTTCCTGTTAAATGAAAGGAAACACGTCCTGCAGATCTTCCACAATGAAAACCCTCTGGGATTGGAACTTGAATTTGTTCCCTCAACTGCTGTGAGGGTTTTAGATTTTAAAGGAGCAGTTCAACATTTTCTCTCTGTCCGAGAGTAAGATGAGAAAATTGATACCACCCTTACATCCCTTTGCGTTGGTGTTTTTGTACGGTTTAAACAAAGGGGATACAGCGAGGTAATCGATGAGCTTCAGAGGTGTGGGTCGGTGGATTTTTGTACAGTGGACAGAGTCGGGCTAGCTGCCTCTCCCCGTTTCCAGCCTTCATGCTAAGCTAAGCTAACCAGCTCTGTGCTTTATGCGCAGACAGGGGACTGATACTAATCTTCTCATCTAACTCTTGGAGAAAAGCCAATTTTTTTTTTTTTTTCTAACAAAATGTCAAACTATTCCTTTAAGCTGCTGTAGATGAAAACGATTCCTGCACATTTTTCACAGTAAAAGCATTCCAGGGATGAAATTGGATTCTGCTTCTCTGAACTCTTGGAAGTCTTTTATTATGAAACAGATGGTGGAAGTGAACGGCAGGAACAGCAAATTGGTACGACAGGAAGGAAGGATTCTTACTGAAATAGGACGACGCACTTTTCCTTGTACACTGAGCTAAATGATGTTCTTGCCAACTTTTTTTTTAAGAATGAATACACTGAGTTGAAATTCCTCAGTATTGTGCATGTGACCTTCCCACAGTCCACATTTCTGTCGATAAAGTTACGTAAACTCTCTGAATGATGACCTAACTGGTGACCTCAATATTAAACAGCTGCCTTCCTACATCAGACTGCAGCTATTGATCGCGGAGCGATGACCCAATCAAACCCCAGTCAGCGATCTGAAGTCCATATCGGCTCATCAGTGGAAACTCACTCACAGCGGCGGGTTTCATCTACGCAGAACGCGCCTTTTAATGTCATGCTGAATTAACACTGCACGTAACAGTCTGGGACGCTTTGAGAGAGAATCCTGTTTTTGCACATGCACACGTATAGTACTAAACACAGTGGGGGGGGGGAGAAAAAAAAAAGGAGACGGGAAATAGAAGCTTTTATTTTTTTGAAATCTAGAAAATGATTTGAGATTGTTGTACCAGCTGGAAACATCCTCAGTGCTCTTTCATCTCGTGTTTAACAAACACATCTGCTGGTTTGATCTCAGCTGGAAATCTCCTGTCATCTTGTTCTTTATTAAACAAGGAAACGTAGGAAATGAGATTTTAATGATTTAAAGGTTAGAAAAATAAAACCCCACACGTCTCTGCTGGACAGTAAGTGAGGGGGTTTACATGTGTGGTTATGGATTACAGTATCCGTGGCTTTCACATTTACATACTGCATTTTTTTGTCCTGTCTCTCCTCAGAGGAACTTTCTATCAGCATATCAGTTTCCAACTCCCAGATACAAGAAAATGTGGTAAGTCGTATATTTTATATTTTTGTCCAGTTTTGACAGTGCAGTGTTTTTGGGCAACACATTTTGTTTTGTTTTTTAAACTTAACAGGGGATGAACAACAATAATGATCTCTTTGATGTGTTCTTTTATTAAATCACTGGGATTCTGAGAAACAAATGTCTCATTCGGCTTTTTAGAAACTGCCAGCATTAGTCTTTTCTCCTTCTCTGATTCTGAATTCTTTGTGGTATAGCGATGTTTTCTGGTATTCACTCTATAGCAGCGAACAGCACTAATGGGTTTTACTTAACCTCCAATACTGTAAGTGAGTTAAATAAAAGTTTCTGTTGGCAGTTTTATCACATGCACCCCCAGGAGTTACATATCCCAGCTATTGCATCTTGTCTACCTCTGTCTGTGCAGCGAGTCTGGGCTTCAATTGATGAGATTATCAGCAAATCCCATAAAAGACCAGATCCTGTCGCACTTGGCTCCAAGCCCATTGGTTCCTACTGAAGATGTAAATCTCTAAAAACAGCTCACAGCTTTCATGTTTTAAAAAAAGAAAAAGAAAGTTTAGTAATTCTCCTAAAACAGCTGGTCACTAAAGTTTTATCTAAACAAACAGGAGGAAATGGTGCATTTGTTGGGGACCATTTTCAGCAGCAGATTAATCCACATTCGGTGGTCTTTATAACCTTTTGGAGGACATGAAGTGAAGCCTCTGATAATCGAAAATGTTGTGGATGAGGATCTCCAATAGGATTTATCCTCTGGGGTCCGTGAATGTTTGAACAAAACGTCGTGGCAGTCCATCCAACAACTGTTTCACTCTGGATCATCGGACCCACAGTGCCATCCATTTAGCCAGGCTGCCACTGTCACTATAGCAAATTTATTTGACTCTGCCATTTACCTACCTCCCTCTATTTTTTTTTATTTGTGACATTTGTCACTTCTGGGCCTCCATACTCACTGGCTCGTACTGATACACAAAACATTGTCTGCATATTTTAGTGTCACAAACAAAGAATTGGGACAAACAAACCTTTAATTCACCAATTTAGTTTAGGTCATGTTAACAGTAACATTTTACTGGCGTGTGGAGATAATTCTGTTCTGGATATAACTGACTTTGTAAAGATTAGAAATTTGACAACTTTTGAAACCGCTCCGATCTTTTTCTTGTTCAGGATATCAGTTCAGTGTATCAGATCTTTGCAGACGAGGTCCTCGGCTCCGGACAGTTTGGGATCGTCTACGGAGGTGAGACTTGAAACAAATGAAATAAAACCGCACCTGTGCGGCAGCACTTTGGGTTCAAACCAGTGAAAATGGGGAGCACATTACAATTACAGCCACAGGCTTCTGTTGAGACGTTAGCTTCTGTTTGACATAAAATGTAGAAAAATAAGTGAACATTGCCGCAGTTGTGGATCATTGTGTCTCTCGTCATTTCTGCCGATTGCACATCATTCTCTCTAATGTCAGCTGAATTAACGATTAATAAAGAACCTCCTTTCTTCACCCTCGTCCTCTGCAGGTAAACACAGAAAGACCGGCAGAGACGTAGCGATCAAAATCATTGACAAAATGAGGTTTCCCACCAAGCAGGAGAGCCAGCTGAGGAACGAGGTGGCCATCCTCCAGGTACGACACACCGACTGGTGCCAGTTTAAAACAAGATTAGATCAAATTAAATCAAATCTGGTCACAAAGCGGAAACAAGCCATGCGTGCTCTAGGACTAAATAATTAATTTGGGACTTTCGGAAGATTAAGCTCTTTGGATATGTCAGTACTAACTCATATTCATCTTTCTTTTGCTGTTGTAAATGGTAAAGTGCATTTTATTTTACTATAATTTTCTTTGTTTCTTTTTATCTTCCTTCCTGATTTGTTAATATAAATGAAAATATACAAAAGATATTAAAAAACAAAGAAAGAAATGTATGAATATGTCTCAGAGTACGGAGTTAAGGCGTAGTGCATTATTCCATCAAATTGCTTTGTCCAACATTAGCAGTTTTTCGTCTTGTGTCTGACAGAACCTCCACCACCCTGGTATCGTTAACCTGGAGTGCATGTTTGAGACGCCCGAACAGGTGTTTGTCGTCATGGAGAAGCTTCATGGCGACATGTTGGAGACGATTTTATCCAGCGAGAAGAGTCGACTGCCCGAACGCCTCACCAAGTTCCTGGTTACACAGGTGAGTGACTACCACAAACCTCTGAACTGCTGAGCTATACACCAGAATCAGCCGACACTGCAGTTCCCCTCACCTCCACAGAGCATTTTGGCATCTTTCCGCTCATTGGTTTTGGTTTCGTGGCCCCCAAACTTTACTGTCTTGGTTCTGAAGGAGCTAAAGAGCCGAGAAGTTGTTGGAGACCAAAATAGAGCTAAAAGGAGAGTGAATTCTGGACTTACATTCATCAGGTGGACACAAACACGATTCCAAATGAATGTCCATGTGGGTCTGTATTTGCTAGATGTGTAAATACCAAATGTTTGCTGACACATCCACCATAACTAATTTATTAAGTAATAATATGTTAATTAGGGCTGCAACTTATGAGTATTTTTATTGTCCATTAATGTACAGACTATTTACTTGAAAATCAGTTGTGTGGTCTATAAAATGTTATAACAGTGTCCCAGAACCAAAGGTAACATCACACGTCTTATTTTGTCCAACCAACAGTCAAGAAAAACCAAAGATGTTCAGTTTTCAAAGATATAGAACAGAGGAAAACAGCAGATTCTCACATTTGAGATGATGAACTGAGGACATTTTGCCATTGTTTTCTTTAAAAATTCCTTAAATGATAAATTGATTGTCAAAATGACAAAAGTTCACAATTTTCTGTCGATCAACTAACCATTGCAGCTTTAATGTTAATGTTGGAAAAACAACATTAACTTTAGAGCACTAAATCACAAATGAATGCATCTTTAAACACGGTAGTTTAGACACAGAACCACGTGTGATTCTGCAGCTATACGGTCAATTTATATAACTTATTCGGAGACTGATTTCGCTGCAATATTCTAGAGAAATTTCAAAATTTTTAAGAAACAGACACCTTGTTTTTAAAGTTTTAAAGCAAAGACCAATGACCGGCCAGCGAGTGAGTTTGTTTGTCCAATCATCTATAGGAAGAGTTTATGAGGTCTGTGTGAGGGTAAGATGTGTCAATCAGCTGTTGTATAGAATTTGTCTGCAAATTTGGACTAAGGTCTTGCGAGATCTCTGAGATTCAATCGGAAATTGTTGCTGTTTTTCGCTGGAGCGCTCTGACTGTTGAGTATTAAATCACTTTGCACATGTTGTGTTCACAGATCCTGGTTGCCCTCAGACATCTTCACTTCAAGAACATCGTCCACTGTGACCTGAAGCCCGAGAACGTCCTCCTGGCGTCAGCAGAACCCTTTCCTCAGGTTAGAACACATCATCTTAAAACTCCAGTCATTGTCTCGTCTTTCTGCTCTAATGTAGTATTACTTCAGAGGAACATTCAATTCTCCATTTTCCTCCAGGTGAAACTTTGCGACTTCGGCTTTGCACGTATCATCGGGGAGAAGTCTTTCCGTCGTTCGGTAGTTGGCACTCCAGCCTACTTGGCGCCTGAGGTTCTTCGCAGCAAAGGCTACAACCGATCTCTGGACATGTGGTCAGTCGGCGTTATCATCTACGTCAGTCTGAGCGGGACGTTTCCCTTCAACGAGGACGAAGACATCAACGACCAGATCCAGAACGCTGCCTTCATGTACCCACCCAACCCCTGGAAGGAGATCTCAGTGGAGGGTAAGGGACAGTTTTAGATCTTATCACCAAATTGGTCTATAAGCAGCTTGAGGCAAAGCAAAGACCAAGGCTCGGGCTGCAGTCGAAAAGTCAAAATGTCCTTTTCTAACAGCTTTTCCTTGACCTTGATGGAAAACATTGTGAGGTCAAGGAAAGATGTGAAGGAGGATTCATAAGGACTTAGGAAAAGACAACCGTTGTGCTAGGGGAATCCGACTGCGCTTACACGAGAGTACGTTACTAGGCGGATTTGCTGATTTTATCTGTTCTATGTCATTGTAAACTGAATATTTTCAGGTTGGTTGATTGAAATAAGACTGATCTGATGACATCAACAAGGACTCTGGGAAAATGTGATGTCCATTTTTCACTATATTCTGACATTCTATGGACTTAGAGAAAATGGTCGGATTTTAATTATGAAAATAATCATTAGTTGCAGCCCTAAATAAATGCAAGTACATTCGAGGACCAACGCGTCACTATATGTAGATGAACTTCTTTTAACATTTTGTAGTGCTGGAGAGACAATATGGTTGACATAACTGGTCCACACAAGACCAAAACAAGTTGTAGACATAAGAAAAGTAGACTAGAAATCAGATTAAAATCAAGTATGCACCGTACAGTTGTGATGTTTTGGGGATATTTTGAAGGAGTAGTTAATTCTTCCAATAACTTTTCATGCATTTCTGTAATTAAAACATGAGCAGGAGCATATTTAAACATCTTGGAACTATCTTTATGTAGTAGTGCTCCATTAGTAGGATGCTGACATGTTTGGGTCCCTGCGTTTTTTCAGTTTTGTGGAAATTTTGGGTCATTATGGTTTTAAACTTTACACTGAATCAAGTGTGTTCCAGGAATCATATGTATATGGTTAAACATTTAGTCTACACAGCTGACAAGTTTTAAGGTAAAGTTGGAAAGAACTAAATGCTGCACATTTACCATTTTGATGTTCTTTTATCTTTTGAAACCTGTTTTATTTGAGAAATTAAGTATATTTTCCTTCCCACTTTCACTTTGAAAAGGAAACTGAGAAATGATAGTGGATTAACAAGTAACTAATACAGTAGAGGAACTGAAATTTTCTGGTACAAGTTAAAAAGTTAAAATACTTTAAGGGCCATGAATCCTAAATGACTGGCCTCACGGTTGAATAGAAAAACATCAGATTTTAAAGCAGATTCTCTGAGTGGATTTAAGGTGTTGTTTTTGTTCTTGCTCACAGCCACAGACCTGATTAACAACCTGCTGCAGGTGAAGATGAGGAAGCGCTACAGTGTGGACAAATCACTGAGCCACCCCTGGCTGCAGGTACTGAATACTGCCCTTTACTTTTACATAGTATTGTAAAACACAGGAACAGGAGAGATTTCAAAATAAAATGTTCACACCGTACTGATAAATAAGTACTAGAGCATTTATGACAACAAGTTCCTGCAGATATCAGTCAACCACTTAAGCTGCATGTGAAAGCTATTTTAAGTCAATGCGTTTACATGCACTCAAGTATCCAGGTTACTCAGAGAAAACAGGTTACATGGGTAATCTCAGAAAACGTTTACATACACTGTAGTTATCTGGCAACTGTAAATCTGTGTATACATGCAGCAGGTCAGTAGTCAGGTAACTCCTCTACTCCCCGACCTTATTTTGGAAAAAGGGGCTTTTTATTGTGACTGTAGTTGTGATGCGATACACTGCTTTCTGGCTTCATTTTGTGTGGTTGACGGTGAATTGAGAGCACAGCTGAATGCGTCTGAATTTTACAAAACGTCAAATATTCAGATTTGAAAGCTGACTTATTTAGACTAATACAGGCTACTTTTTGCTAGTTTCATTCAGTTTTTCAATGGAGTTAATTAAAATACAAGGATGTACAGTGATACTTTCTTCTCGATTCAGAAACCTGTTTTACGTGTATACATGGCCAAGAAACCAAATTTCTCCAGGAAAAATCTAGCTAATCCCCTGCCTCCGATTAGAAAAACCAAGTTTCTCCTTTACATTACTGGAGAAAGATGACCACGTCAACGTGACTAAAACATATTTACTCACTTGAGTATTTTAATACAATGCTACTTTATACTTGTATTCCACTATGTTTTAAATGGAAATATTTAACTTTTAAAAACTTTAAAAACCTATAATGAAAATACAAAATATGATGACTGTTATAAAGTAAATTAACCCCCCCGATATTATAGAAAATGGGTATGATTACAATGTTTCCCCTCAACAGTACCATTAGACTCTAAAATCTTTTCAGATTGTCCAACCAATAGTCCAAAATCCAAAAATACTCAGTTACTTAGATATTCAGTTTGCAATTTTACCGATGATACTCTTACTTTTACTTGAGTGACATTTTTAATGCAGGATTTTTACATTGTGGATCGAAACACTACTTCTTTCACCTCTACCAACTGTGACCTGGTCACTAAAGTGCTCTATTTTTGAGTAAAGATTGTGAACCATGTGTCATTGATTTAATGGGAGTTCCTTGGTTTGAATCTTGCTGTTTTCCTGTTGTTTCCTGTTGTTGTTGTCGTCATTCTACAGGACTACCAGACCTGGCTGGACCTCAGGGAGTTCGAGACCCGTCGAGGTGAGCGCTACATCACCCATGAGAGCGACGACACCCGCTGGGAGGAGTACGCCGACGAGAGAGGCCTGCACTACCCCAAACACTTCATCATGTCGCCAAACCTGGACGACATGGACGAAGACCCTTAGTGGCTGCAAGAGGGTCAACATTTGAAGCATTTCAATGATGAGGCAGCAGACCCCCGAGGAGTCCCTCAGCGGTTGCAGCAGATGCTATGGAGTCCATGGCAACAAGGACACCGTGAGCTGTCCGTACGGCGGCGCGGGATAACATGGATAACGAGGACGCGTCAGGCAGCTCAATGAGGACACTTCTACATGCTCACTGTGGTGACAAATCAGGTCCATTGAATTTTTTTTTAACACATTTAACCTTTTTCCAATTTTTTTTCTACAAGCCATAACAAACAGATCCCGTGAGCCCAAATCCGGATTTTTTTTGGTTTTTTTTTGTTAAATAATTGTCTTTACTGCCAGTTGAGCCACAGAAGGGCTAGCCTAAAAAACAATCCAAAGACTTTCAGCTCAAATAGCATATTTTTATTATGTCGTTGTTACATTTTAGATCTCATAAAGCTGTGCAGAGGAGGAGATGTGACGGCTATTTTACATTTAGTTAAAAGTGTCCTAGTTGACAAACTGGGTCATGTTATGTCTTGAAGAAGTTCTGACTATAATGTTTTGTTTTTGTTGGGTTTTTTTTTCATTGTTCCTTTTTGGGATGTCTTTGCACTATCTGGGAAACTCTTTTAAAGGAAAAAATGATAATAACTTTTGGTTTGTTCATCTGCAAAAGTATGAAGGTGGCGTCAGAGGAAAGGTCATGTTGTTACCTAAATCAAAAGACTTGATTTTCATACAACTGCGAGGCGGTCATTCTGGTTCAACCTGGTTCCTTTAATTCTCATAATTCTGGCCATTATTCTAACTTTCACCAACTCAGCTGTAGCGATTCAGGAGATGTTAGCATTTTCACATGTTAACATTACCATATTGACATTTAGCATGTTAGCGTGCTAAAGGAAAATTCCATTATTTTTCAACCTGGATCCTTTTTTTTTTTTTTTTTTTTAAATATAGTTGTAGCTATTCTGACTGAGAGTAACGCTAACTTTGCGCAAAGCACCTTAATTGTAGAGATTTAGTAATCATGACCCTGGCAAAAACACAACTAAACAAAAAAAACACAGCGAATGTTGGGACAAGCAAGCAGCACAGGCCTCTTAATGCTTTACAGATAAACTTAAATTTTACATAAATCATTTCAAACACTTGTCCCTGAGTCCAGCCGACAGTAAGCACAGAAACTAGCCTCCTAGATTAGCTTTTGTAGCTAACTGCATAGAGATCTGCTTCCAGGGAAACTTGCAAGCTATCAGTGTTAATGTTAGCATGTGAAAATACTCAATGTTAACATGTTAACCGCTAACTTTCATTATCTCAGGAAAATGTGTTGTTTAGCATGTTAGAATTTTACGTTAGCGTTTATCTGAAGGTACAGCTGAGGTTGGTGGGAATTTCGTCATTAATTTCAGTCGTATCCTGGCATGAAGTGAAGCGGTGAACGACAAATGAAAAGTCAGGGGTTCATCAAAGTCATTCAAATTCATCCTCTGGCGACCATGAATGTCTTAACCAAGCTTCATGTCAGTACATCTAATAGACCCACAATACCGTCTCTAAAGCTGCTAACGTGGTTTAAATGAAGGCTTTGCTCTATTCCAAACAGATATGATTATTTTCAAAAGTCATTACAGACTGAGCTGTGGAAGCTTTGTTTTCGTGAGCTCAAACGGATCGAGCAGACACCCGGCTGCCGCACATACTGTGAAGTTAATCTACAAACATTATACTTTTGCAGAAAAACAAACCCAGTTATTTTCAGAGAGATTCTTTCTTAAACTCTGGATGAAGACGAGCTGAGATTCGAGCTGCTATTTTCTGTCTTTGTCTTTCTGTGGAAACCTGCCTGAGAAAAAAAAAAAAAAAAAACACAAAACAAAAAAAAAAAAACGACTTGATTGTAGAGCATCTTTGATCCTGATCTGACTCCAGCCTGAGAATTTATTTCATGTTTTATATTTTTGCAAGAAACTCTGCATCGTGTGGATGATTTTGATGGGAAAATATTAAAGCTGACTGGCAAACTTTGAGAAAGTCTTCATTTTACATCATAGTTGCTCAACTTATGCTCCTATTCACAGCAAGTCGTGGATTCAGCAGCAGAACGAGGCTCGGTCCTTGTGTCACCGACGCCTCAACCAGCCGCAAATCAACAGCAAAGCTGCTTCAGTACATACACTTATAATTCCTTTGGATAACAGTTTTAATTCTTACAAGTCATTTTAAAAAAAGATGAGCAAAGAGTACTCCTTGGTGAGGAAATGAAGGGATCGGACACATAAGGTAAGATAAAATGTTTGGGTAGGTATGAGGAAGAAAAGCTGCACAGTCAGATAAAACTAGGAAATTGTAGGATGCTTATATTGTGTGTGTGGTGCACTCAAACATTATGTTCTGGGCTGGAGAAAGTTCGACTTAAAGGAAGATGACTAATGCCACTTTTCAACCAAATAGTTCCAAGACACAAACAAAAAACCCAAAGTTGTTATATTATTCTTCATATTCTGATAATGAACTGATGCGAAGGTAAAAAGTACCTAACGTCAATAAATAAGAAATGTCTGACACTCATGCTAGTATCAATTCTAGTGGTGCCCAGGGCTATTTTACCGTGTGAAGGAAGCTGCTCAGGAACTACTGCAGCCACGAGGTCTGTGATTGATCAGTGAGCGAGCGGCCCTACAAACTCCACCCCAATAGTTCCTGGGCCATCCTACCCCTGAAAAGGGGACTTTTTGGGGACCAGCTGCAAATCTAGACCTTGGCGCCTCTGGCTGAGAGACTGTTAAAGTTCCTGGGTCCCAAGAATGGTTCTCGAGGTGGAAACGGGCTTTTACTCCTGGTTTTATAAACTAGCATTGCCTTTTAAGTTTTAACTATTTCAGGTGTTTAAAAAATAAGAGAATAATAATTTCGGCAAGGAGGATTTTGCAAAACACAACGCAATGAACACAGACATCCTTTGAAATATATGTTTGCTTTGAGGGTTTATGTTTAATTTATTTAAACCTGAAGATCTTTCAATTTTTTATTTATTTATTTATTTTTATTCCAGCTACTTTCATTTTATCATTCGGGTTATTGTGGTGTAAAGTTGATAATATAACACGTTAAATGTACAGAGAGCGTGAAGAAATCAGAATGTAACCCGTGTAATTGATAGATAATGTGCTGCCACAAGATTTCAAATTTTCAATTTAGATCTTAAATCATAATCTGAGCCAAAAAAATTGGACAAATTTTGTTTTTTGTTTAAATTTTGTCTAATCTCAAAATTAAATCAGACTTAAAGGCACAAACCAAACTGTTATTAAAACATCTGACTTTGTCCTGTGGCAGTTTCAAGGCAAGAAACCTTAAAAAAATCTTCAGTTCAAGAGGTCTGATAAAATCCTTTAATTTCTTCCAAATGTTCGAGTCAAACCCATCAAATTAATCCGGTCAGTAAAAAGAAAAAACACCCTCTTGAATCAGAGGAAAAGCTGATAACGATCCGCAGCAGGATGTTTGGAAACGATCATTTAATTACCAATCCTGAACACGATCGCCCTGCTCTGCCGCTCCTCTGGAGGACGGCTGCTTGTCTTGGCAGTGGCGACCCCCCCACATGTGTAACTGAATCTTTTAATTGCTACCGGAGGAGCGGCGGGCTCGTTCTGAATGGCCGCTGCACAACTGTGAGCTCAGCCAACTGCTTCAAGATGTGGACGGAGGCAGCCGGCCGAGAGATGACGTGCGAGGGAGGAAAAAGATCCTCCTGCAGCGGGACGACCTTTGACCTGAAGTGGTGTCACAGTTTACTCCAGTCGATGGATATCAGGTGTCAGTATGCTCTGAATTTTAAGGACCAGGGTTCGCACATGGCTACGAAATTGTAGAATTTGGGAGATTGCTTGGATTCTGAAAGTCTCTCTTACATCATTAAGCAACTGTTTTTTATCACCGATTAAACAATCAAAGTCAAAAAACCCACACAATATTTTTTGTCTTCCCTTTTTGGCATTAAAATGCCTTTAAAATTGACTTCAAGAGAAACTGTATTTTTAGTTCACATCATATTGGTCAAAAAACCAGGTTCAATACTGCAATATTTTCTTCTTGTTCTCTAAGTTAGATTCACTGTGTCATTCACCTGTGTGAAAACAGCACATTTTTAAACATCAGCCGTAAAAACAGCATTGTCCCGTTGACATGATCCGTCAAATTTGGAGCTTTCAAAATCTCCCAGATATCCCATAATGTCTGTCCCAGCTCCCACACTTGACTAAAAAAAGATCAGATAAGTTTCCAGTTGTTCCCAGACTTCTCTGACCTGTTGATGAAAACCCTCAGGAGAAGCTGAGCTCGGTGAATCCGGCCACCGGCAGCGGCGCCGGGCTCTTCTTCTCCAGCTTCAGCCCCTCTGGTGTCTTGGGTTTGGCGAGGCGGCTGTGGTGCAGCAGGCTGAAGAAGTGGAAGCGCTCGCCCATTTTGGCGGGGTTGGTCAGCATGTCGTAGCTGCTGATCAGCTGCTTCCTGGTGGACGGGTCGCTGCAGTTCCTCAGCAGAACCTGCAGAGAACCGAGGGGGGAGTTTGAGCTTCTGAAGGTGAGGCTCTCCATCAAAACTCTGGACATGTTTCTGGTTAAATAAACAACATTAAAGCTCTGCTAATCGATATTTCTATATTAACAGTGGATCAAATGACTATGTAATGTGAAAGGTGTCTCTCGTAGTAACCGACCCACATTGATATCACCAACTCTATGGAGCTTTTTAGCCTCTTTTAGCTCATACTTTGATCTTATTGCATGTTTCAGTGTCAGTGTGTCCAGCAGCAGCTGTTTTCAGCAAAAAAAAAAAAAGAAGCTCTACGACCCCTTGTACACCACCTACTCAGAATTCAGACAGACAGTCGGAGACCAGCCGGTGAGCATAGCAGAGCGTTTAGCAGCTAAAGAACCAAATATTTTTCCCAGGATTTGGTAGAGACTGAACCAAACCCCTGCCCCCAGGCAGATCAACTGGTGATGAAAATAACTATTAGTTGCGTCCCTAAAAAATACAGAGGCTATGTGCTGATATGTACTGACTTTTCACACTGTACTGCCTGGTGGAGAAACCAACAATTGAAATGAATGATTCACAGCGTTTCAGGCACCGTCAGACTCACCTGTAGTCGTGTGTCGATGCCCATGTTCTTCAGGAACGTCCTCTGAGTGACGGGCCCCATGCAGGCCACGCCCCCTCCCGCCATCCTCCGCAGGTAGCTGAAGTCCACGTCGGCGGTGAGGTCGGCCGAGCCGGGGGAGGCCAGGACGTCGTGGAGCTGGTGACCCTTAAAACCCTGATGAATAGTAATTAGAACAAAGACATGAAGAAGGGTGGAGGCTCAGGTGTTTTGGAACTGAAAAGCGGAGGATGCTGGAACAATCGACCTGCCCAGTACCCTGAAAAACTGTGTGCAGGTGTACCGAGGAGATCTGGTGCTGGTTTAGAGGCAAAGGGGGGGTCACAGCAAATGCTGACTTGATTTTTCTCTTTACTGCACTTTGTATAAAGTATGAAGTTTTTGAAAGCATCCCTCGCTCTAGTTCTAGAGGCTAAAACTTTTACACAGTACTGCACAAATGTCTTGTTGAACAAATAAAAGATCCGAATACAACTTATTAAGAAAACCTTTTTAAAAAGCACTAAAACACTCAGCATGTATCCAGACTCAGATATGAGGCATTCGTCCTACTCTGAACGTGTCCGTCTTGTTTCCATCGTGGCCGTAGTCGGCGATCAGCGCCGCTCCGCCGTCCTCTGCGATACGCCGGGCCAGCTGCTGGACGATGACCCCGCCCTCTGCACACACCTCCACGTGATCCCGCCTTTCGTCTGCCTGACACACACACACACACACACACACACACAAAATTCAAAACAGTCAGATTTTGGACTGACGGTTGGACAAAACAAATCTGAAGACGTCGTGCTGAGCTGAGAGAACTTGTGATGGACATTTTTAACTATTTTACGATCACAAATAAAAAAATAAATCATTAGTTACAGCTCCAATTCATAGTTTACGTCCTCGTAAGTCAAACCAGAGTAAAGATTTTTTTTTTTTTACATAAAATCTGATGCGATGTTCAGTTGTGTTGTGATTTACTCTCTCTGTGCTCCAGCTTTGCCTCAGCCTGCTCATCCCTCTTCTGTTTTATTTGACTTAAATTCCTACATTTCTGATTCCCTCATTGATCCTGAGGGACTGACACTAAAAACACAACTTCTGCAGCTTCTGGAAATATCTAGACCCTTTGTGCGTTTGTCTCATCGTCCAGAAAAAACACAGCAAACACCTAAACGGAAGAGCATCGGTGCATCATCAGCAACATCTGCTTTTTAAAGAGTTTCTCAGTTAAGTCTTTATAGTCACCACATCACATACTCGTGCATCTTTGGTTTTTAAAACCAGCTAAAACAGCCCATTGTATGAATTTTAAAAAACTCAGATGACCTCACTGAGAAATGAATCCTTCTTTTCTTGAAATCTCATTTCTGCAGTTTCACGGTTGGTGTCTGGCTCGACGATATGCACGCTGGGCTCCAGCCCTCAAACTGGATTTAAAAGCAGGTTCTTCATCCAAACAGGCTGATGATGACGACGACGTCAGGCCTCTGGCAGGATGTTCAAAGTGACTAAACTGAGCAAACAGGCTGCGAATGTATAGATGGCATAAATGTGGGCAATAAAAACCAGATTGAGGCTATAAAACAAACCTCTAAGAATGCAGCGTGAGGAGTTCATTTCCACAGTGTTTAAAAGATTAAAGAGGTTCTTCATTCTGGGCTTTACAGTGGAAATAATCAAACTCTCAAAAGTCCTCTCAAATTAAGTTAAACCTCCAAAGCTTTAAAAGTCCCGACATTTGTATTTGTAGTTTTGTATAAGTTGTTTGTTTTTTTTTTTTTACATAAAATCTGATGCGATGTTCAGTTGTGTTGTGATTTACTCTGTGCTCCAGCTTTGCCTCAGCCTGCTCATCCCTCTTCTGTTTTATTTGACTTAAATTCCTACATTTCTGATTCCCTCATTGATCCTGAGGGACTGACACTAAAAACACAACTTCTGCAGCTTCTGGAAATATCTAGACCCTTTGTGCGTTTGTCTCATCGTCCAGAAAAAACACAGCAAACACCTAAACGGAAGAGCATCGGTGCATCATCAGCAACATCTGCTTTTTAAAGAGTTTCTCAGTTAAGTCTTTATAGTCACCACATCACATACTCGTGCATCTTTGGTTTTTAAAACCAGCTAAAACAGCCCATTGTATGAATTTTAAAAAACTCAGATGACCTCACTGAGAAATGAATCCTTCTTTTCTTGAAATCTCATTTCTGCAGTTTCACGGTTGGTGTCTGGCTCGACGATATGCACGCTGGGCTCCAGCCCTCAAACTGGATTTAAAAGCAGGTTCTTCATCCAAACAGGCTGATGATGACGACGACGTCAGGCCTCTGGCAGGATGTTCAAAGTGACTAAACTGAGCAAACAGGCTGCAAATGTATAGATGGCATAAATGTGGGCAATAAAAACCAGATTGAGGCTATAAAACAAACCTCTAAGAGTACGCGTGAGGAGTTCATTTCCACAGTGTTTAAAAGATTAAAGAGGTTCTTCATTCTGGGCTTTACAGTGGAAATAATCAAACTCTCAAAAGTCCTCTCAAATTAAGTTAAACCTCCAAAGCTTTAAAAGTCCCGACATTTGTATTTGTAGTTTTGTATAAGTTGTTTGTTTGTTTTTTTTAAATGAGCGCGTGTACCTGCCTTTCAGATTTCCAACTACTGCTTTCAAGGACATTTGTTTGTTTTTCAGTGCAATTATATTTTCATCTACACAGTTAAAAGCCATTCTAACATGCCAGTAGGAATGATCTGAATAATGACCTCTACAAAGACATAGAATAGCTTGTTTTGTCCCCCCCGCCCCCCACAAATGTTTCACATTTTTGTTAAAATGGTACATTTCAGGACCTGAGGCGATGTCTGGAGACAGAGCTCAGTGTTCGAACAGTTAAGTCGATGGACGGACAGCTCACGTTTGATCATCAATTGTTTGAAAAAGTGCCAAATATTCTCTAGTCCCGGCTTCTCCGATGTGGACCAATGTTTTACATCGGTTTTAACTGAAGGTCTTTGGCTTTTGGACCGTTGGTCGGACGAGACACGCTCTTTAAGATGACACAGACGGCTCTGGAAAACTACGGTGGGTAGCTCATCAAAAACACGAGGGGTGATTGATAAGTTGTTGGCCTAAGGTAGAAGGAGTCAGTTCTACAAAACACAGCGCATTTATTTTCCTACATAGTTCCCTCCTACATTTACACACTTAGTCCAGCGGTGGAAATACCACAGAAGTTATTGCCTTCAAACTCTCTGCATAATCACTCAAAGAGCTGAACTGCCCGAGCATGTGACGAGAGCCGTCTAACTCATCTCCTTCTACCTTAGGCCGTAAACGTTTCAATCACCCCTTCGTAAAACACAACACATTGATCAAGTTAAAACCAGCAGCTCCCATCAGTTTGGCTTGTGACCCCATGCAAAAAAAAAAAAAAAAAAACTGTCTGGTCTTGTCTCCTTTTCATGTTTCAGATGTCTATGAGTTGTTAGCTGTTTTTACAGAAGAGACATTTCACCTCGAAACTTATCGGATGGTTTCGTTTAAATAAATGTCTCAGGCCCAAAGAGGTTTTATTTATCCCGTTTTTCGGAAAAAAAGAAAAAGTTCAGAGAAAAGACTAAAAACTCAAAACAGATGTGTATCAGAACTTTCCATTTCAAACTATTTAAAACAACATCACGTATTTGTGTGTGAGACGAGCTGTCCGCACTAATCAACTGCCTCACAGTGTGGGGCCAGGAGCCTAGTGGTCGCTCGGCGGCGGTTCTGGTTCTGGTACCTACCTGTACGAGTGTGGACGAGGCCAGGGTGGGAGACGGCGCTTTGACAAACCTCAGCTGGTCCGGCTTCCCCGGGTCGATGTCCACCATCACCTCCCTCCAGCCTTTCTCCGTCCTCTATCCAAAACAAACAAACACACACAACGTTAGACGACGAGTGTCCAGAACCCCAGAGGAAAAAAAATTGTGTGACAGCAGCTTTCATTCTGTCTACGGGGTTTTCATCAAATTGATTAATATTCAAACCAGTTAAACAACTAAAAAACAAGCAGAAACAAGAAAAATCTACTCATAGCTGCCTGTTTATTACAGGATTTAAACACAAACTTCATTCTAAGTGTGACAAAGCAGGACAAACTATTAACACATTACTTAAATGGTGATATATGGAAAACGGAGAAATGGAAGTGATGAGTTTGGAAAACCAGTAAGATCTCATACAATCCCTGTGTTCAGAAACTCATTGGAACTACCAACGTAGCTACTACTACGACTGATATCTTGGCTGATATCTTGTGTAATTGTCTTGTTTCTTTAGATGTTGTTACCGTGTGATGGATTGTCACTTCACTACCATCTGGTGGTAGAAATATATATATATATATATAAAACATATGACACTGGTAGTCAGCAATGCAAGCCTCTATAGCCCAAGGACACTGAGATGAATGGGCTGAAAGCAACACAGTTTGCACCAGGAAGTTTTGTTTTCCTTCTTCTACGAAAACAGACGCTAACAAAAAAGTGTTCATCATCACGTAAACGTTCTACACGTAGTGGCTTTAAACCGCACCTGAAATTTGTGGATGGGCAGAGCGTCAAAGAACTCATGAGCCAGAAAGATGCTGAAACCTGAGAGGAGGAGGGAGAAACTGGCTGTGAGATGGTTCATAACGTTTCACATCCAAACCTGCCTCTGCGCTGCAGTGTACCTGTGGGGACGTCGTCTAAGCGGCGGTACCAGGACACCGGCAGGCCGGCTGCAGTTTCCCCTCGGCGGTAAACCGGCTCGTCCTCGGCGCCTGCCTCCCGGCTGCGGTCCCTGGTCAGATTCTGGGCCTGAAGCTGACTCAGAGCCGGACTCACCTCGACCAGGTGCAGCGACACCGAGACGTCGCCCAGCACCGACCGCAACTGACCGAACACCTGGAGAGAAATAACAACGCTCACCGTTTCCACCGAGGGAAAGTTCATCAAATCTCTAAGGCACCAGATGATGATAATGTAGCCATGTCTAAATGTGAAGTACCATCATGATTATTAGCACCAGTACAGATACAGAAAATGAAACTTATTTTAATCTAGAGGCTTTAAACACAAAAAAACAGATGCATGCAGGTGAATACAGAAAATTAAGAAAACTGAAAAAAACATGTATAAGATGAATGTTCTGATCTTCTTTTCTTTTTAAACTGGATTTTGTAAGTGGAACTTAGCTTTGAAAAGTACTTCAAACATATTCAATGGCTGCAGCTGTTGCTCTCTCACTGACTCACTCACTCACTCACACAGACAGACAGACAGACACACAGACTTATAGCGCCCCCTGCTGCAGAAATATTCAATCACATGACTGAAATTTCCAAATCAATTTTACAATAATTTCTTCGCAGCAACTTGAAGTTTTATAAAAGATAGATTTACTTCGGATGTTTACTCTGCACTGCTGCACTGTTTCCCTCCTTGCTAAGGTTCATTTCTGGGCTATATTTAGCACAAAACATGGCCAGATAGCATTAGTTCCCCTGTGGTGGGACACGTTGCTTTTACTTGTCCTAGCCAAAACTCTATTGATCGACTGCAGACTGTTCAGAACTCGGCTGCCAGGCTTTTAACCAGAACCAAGAGGCAGGACCACGTCACTCCAGAAATAATGTTAAGATTTACTGATTACTTCTAAGCCTCTTTATGGCCTTTCTCCCAGTTACATTTATGACCTTTTAGTAGCATATGAGCCAGTGCGTAGTTTGAGATCCTCAGGCAGAGGTCTGTTATCTGTTCCAGAGACCCGTCTGAAAACTTGATTTGTCTTTTTGTTCAGTTTTAATCCGGTTTTGATCATTTCTTTTTTATCTAACATCACTGGAATTAGTTTTAGCTTTTTTATCTCATGATTTTGATTTCATTTCGCTGCCCTGTGTGAAGCACTTTACTAACTTGACCTTTGAAAACTGTAATATTATTCTATCGTTATTCTATCTTTATTATAGGAATTTTCCCCTAAAAATACCGGTAAGATAACCGTGTTCAAAAGCTATCAGGAAATATCTATTGCCAAATATTATACGTGAGGAACGGGAGCTGTTTGTAAACTTTCCCCGTCTGAAACAGACAAGTTTTATGATCTTTCATGACCAGCGCAAAGTGCCGCGGCTGTGACAAGCGAGACGACTCGGTTCTCACTCTGAGGACGTCGCTGGCCAACGATCCTTTTCCAGGTCCGAGCTCGACCAGCTGCAGCTGTTTGGGTCCACCCGCTCCCATCCACTCGCTGATGATCCACACACCAAGCAGCTGGAGGTTAAAAAAAAAAAAAAAAGAACAGAAAGAGGCACATCCAAAATCAAATAGCGAACAGCATGATTTCATAATCTTATCTCACGTTAACAAGTTTAACTTTTTTTTCCTCAACTGTCACAGAGTCATAAAGTCAACAAACTAATTCAGTCATGAGGCAAAATGTACGAAGCTCATCTTTGAAAACCCTGGGTGTGTTGAACTGGGCAGCGTTGAGTTTTATTGCTTCTGAACTCAAACTTTTCATCTATATAAGAAAGATTGTATTATTACTTGTTTCAACGGTGATATGGTCTCTCTTTAAGGTTGAAGTTTTCCAGCCTCACCTCTCCGAAAATCTGACTGATTTCTGGTGAAGTGATGAAATCTCCATCTGGTCCCAGCATGTTGTTCTTCACATAATAACCCTGAAAGAGGAAGCAAATCAGCCTGAGTGACAGATAACTACTGTGGTCAGTTTCTACAAAAGCCAAGTGGTAACAGGTCTTGCTGGTTCTGGAAGGATTTGCTGTTTTTCCCTGATCCGGGAACTGCGGGCGGCTTGGAACGGTCGTCACTTACCGTCACGGGGTTGGTGAGCACCTCCCTCATGTACTCGGCCACTGGAATCGGACCTGTGGCTTTTATTTTGGAGGTCAGGTGTCGCAGCATGGACGGTCGGGGCTTTCCCTCATCTGGCGAAGAGCTGCAGAAGAGTCTGGTCTGAGCTGCTCGCCATCGCACTGTCAAACACAAACATTCCAAAAAAAAAGAAACCTTTGTTTGAAGAACAAAAAAACTGCTCCTGAGTGAGATGTCCAGGAACATAAAGGTACATTTTACCCAAAAACACAGGCTAACAACTCTTGCCTGTGGTTGTATGGTGTATTGGAATTACCCTTTACATCTTTGACGTCTGTTCTGAATTACATTTTTTCAGAATTGTGTTTTCGATTGAGAAAATTAATGTTTTGATATATGTGCAATTCAGGACAAATAATCAAAACAAACTCAAAAGTTCGGCACACACGATCAAAATTTGTGTAGCTAGTGGCACAAATCGTTTGCCTTGCATCAATTCATCCAAAAAAACAAACAAAAAAACCCTCAGCTCAACAGATGGCTCAAAAATGAATATAAATAAAGTTTCGTTGTAGCTATATTCCAAACAGTAACATCTCTTTTTAAATATGACAGTTGCAAAATATAATCCAAAGACTTCATTAGCAGTGGTTGAATTTTGATAGAAAGTAGCCCTTAATAAAACCGTTTAGAGCTGCAGTGAGTAGTCAGTTAATCAATTAGATATTTAGTCAATCCAAAGAAAAGAAATTGGCAACCATTTCATATCACAAAAAAAAAACCTTTCAATCATTTGTTAAGCAAAAATCTCAAATATTTGCTGTTTCCTGCTTCTCAAATGTAAGAATTTAGTGCTTTTCTTTGTCACACATGATAATAAACTGAATATTGTTGGATTCTGGACTGTGTGTCAGACATAATAAGACTGTAAAATGCATTTTTGACAATTCACTGTAATTTTGTAGATGAAACAATGGATCACAGATCGCAGATTAATTGATAATGAACATAATCATTATTCACAGCCCTAAAACTGTAGTCTATGAATTAGGTAGATAGATAGATAGATGGATAGATAGATAGATAGATAGAAAGGGAACTGGTTTCATAAATCAATATAACTGATCAGGTTAATAAAAAGCCAATTATAAGAGACGCATCTAAGAACGAGACCAATAAAACCTGATGATATGTATGAAACAAAACCTTCAAAATTAGGTTATTTTCCTGAATCAGATGTCCAGTATTCTAAAAGCACAGTTCACAAACATGATCTGATTTCTCCGGTGCTTTACATATTTTTTGTCAGTGATTTATGAATCATGTTGTAGGGAATGATATTCTATTCCTGGCTTGTACGAACGCCGACTGGACAGAGTTAATAAGATTAATTATTTAAATGTAATTACTAAATGTCACATGTCATTTAAGATTCTCGGAATGAGCAAATGATTTTTTATTTTTTTTTTACACTTGGACAGGGATATCACAGTAATATTTTGACATTTAAAGCACCTCTGTGGAGGCTATTTGTCCATAAATCGGAATTAAATTGTGTTTCAATGTTAAACATAACAGGTCTCACCTGCTGCTGATGGTCTGAAGACTCTGCTGAGCAGCTGCTGTGTTTTAACACCAAGTAAAGCCCTCATTCTGCTCCGTGTGCATCTAAATACAACTATAATATCTGACTGGGTAGCATTATTTGTCGAATGTGAGTAAAACTTAACTTTAACTTCTGCCCTCTGACAGCATTAGCGGCTAGCCGGTTAGCATTGGCCACGCTAGCTACAAGTGCGTTAATGGCTAAAGACGCAGAGAACCGCAGACTGAAACACAATTTATATTCGTGTACAAAACTATAAAAATGTGCACATGTTAATTTGTTCCTGTCATTTAAAGTAGATAAAATCTACAAAGTTCTTGTGTAAGAGCGAAACGCTAATGCTAATGCTAACAGAGTAATGAAACGAAAGATATAACGTCCGGCTAACCTTTCACAATAAAATCATTTTATTGGACATGTTTGCAGGGCCAAATGAAAACAGAAATGCACATTTTTTAAAAATCAGTTTAAAACAAATCTGGGTTAATCTGAATCATTGTGTGTACTCCCCTTTATGTGTCGGTTAATGCATCGATGAGCCCAGATAAAAATTATGGGTTATTTCCAGGATTTTAGAAATACGAAGGCCACGACGACAAAGTCCTTTAGAAGAACCCACTTCAGGAAACGCTCCCCTTTTTCTTAAGTGGTATTTGTTAACTTTTATTTCGAAAAAAAATCCGCGTTTCCTGTATAATTTTGTTTTATAACGGCTAACTTTACACTTTTTTTGTAACAACAAACTGTCTGATTGGATGGCCTGCGGTGACGTAGTTTGGAGAAGAAATTTGATTGGCTCTGAACTTTTGCCTTTTTTATTCCCCGAGATGCCGACATTAACGTAAAAACTAAACAAAACGAAGGTAATTTTCTGCGTAAAAAGTTTTTGTTCATATTTAATTTTCATATCTAAAACAAGTAACGCACGGGAAATGACTAAAATGTTTCGGAAACGCGGACGTGACGTCGCCTTCCTCATCCGGGTCGCTCTCCTCATGCTGTAGCAAGCATGGCGGCGAAAAACAAGCACAGCAAAAAATCCAAAACGCCAAGTAAAGTGACTTTTCAGCCGGAAGAACACGACCTGGAGGCTGAAAACAGCGGCGGAGAGGAGGACAAAGATTCAGCAGGTGATGAAGGTGCAGACGGAGCGAAGAAAGATGAGGAAGAGTTCAGTCTGGAGGAGGTTTTACGGCTCGGTGGGACACAGGTGAGATAAAAACCTGGCTTCATTCAGAACATCATAGGGGTTTCTTCATCATTAACCTGGATGTTTTTGGATGCTTGAACACATTCACCCAATTTAAACTTGTTTGAATGTATTGTTGTTGTTTTTTTAAAAGGAATTTTAATTGAGATTCCAGTATGGACGTTTTCATACACAATAATGACAACATAACTAGAGCTGCGACTATCAAGTATTTTGATCTGCTAAGTATCCTATAAACGACAGTCCGAAACTATTTAATCTGCATATTTTTAGTCATAGGTCAGTAAACTCTAAAAAATAACCATCCCAAATCCTTAAAGCCCAAAGTGATGTCTTCAGATGTCCAGAACCAAGAGGTTCAGTCTACAATGATATAATGATATGATAATGATAATGATATAAAACAGAAAAGCAGCAAATCCTCTCAATTTGAGGAGCTGGAACCAGAATTTTTTGCAGGTTTGCTTGAGAAATTAGTTGCCGATTAACTTTGTGTTAATTGACTAATAGATGAATCCACTAATTGTTTAATTTTTAAATTTGACAGAAAGGCTGACTGAAACATTATTGTTGCGACAGGAAACAACATAAATGAAAAGAATCGGGAAAATTTATGGCATTTAATAATTTGCCAGGACTGAAAAATGCAGAAAAATGAAAATTAATTCAAATGAATAATATGATTAAGTAAAGTAAAGTAAAATATCACACATCAGAGTGATGAAGGTCAGACAGTGGATAACGTTTTGTCTTCTGTAAATAAAGTGACCTCTTGTCTCTGAGTGCAAGCCTTCTCTGTCATGACTGGTACACATAATATGGCCAACGCACCAATTTTTCATCCTATGTTCAGGTGCTCACACACTTTTTGGTGTTCTCTGTCTGTTGTTGAGCAGTCTGACACTTACAGAGTAGTTTGTGAACCCATCTAATCTTTTCCTTTTGTTCTTTTTCTCTCCTCTCTACGTGTAGGCCGACTACATCCTCCTCGCCGGCCTGGACGACTCCAACGAGCTCGTGGACGGGGGGAAGAAAGGAGCCATAGACGATCTGGAGGAGGGCGAGCTGGAGAAATTCATCGCTAAGCTGGGCATCAGGGCGTTCGCCGGGCAGCTCGTCATTGCAGACGAGCCAGAGGGCGGCGACGACTCTGGAGCATCGGGCGAGAAGGAAAGTAAAAAGGCCAAAGCCAAGAAAGCTTCAGTAGAGGAACAAGCATCCGACGCGCAGCAGAAAGTTGGCGATGACCAGCAGGCGGAGAGCAAACAGAAGGCCAAGAAGACGCCCGCTGGGAAAAAGGCCAAACAGAATGCAAATGTGTTTGAGTTTCAGCAGAGGCAGGTCCTGCTGATCAAGCCTGGAGGGAAATGGTTCGACCTGGAATACACAGCGGAGGGTTCATCCACCCCACAGGATCCCCAACTGGTCTCCCAGTACAAGACGCTCGCCCAGCGGCTGTTCGAGGCCGAGGTGGAGCTCTACAAGAGCAAGAAGAACCTGCAGAAAGGAGCCAACTCCACCTGGATGAAGACGGTCGTCTCCTCTGGCGTGCTGGCAGACAGGATGGCGGCCATGACGGTTCTGATCCAGGACGCTCCGGTGCACACGCTGGAGCATGTGGAGAACCTGGTGTCCATGGTGAAGAAGAAGGGCAGCCGGCGGATGGGTCTGATGGCTCTGGACACGCTGCGAGAACTGCTGCTGTCCGACCTACTGCCGGAGAACAGGAAGCTCCGCCCCTTCGCGCTGCACCCGTTTGACCAGCTGGAGGAGAAGGCCAGCGGCAACCGCGATGCCCGCGACCGCCGCCTCGTCCTCTGGTACTTTGAGCACCAGCTGAAGCACCACGTGGCCGAGTTGGTGGTGGCTCTGGACTCGGTGGCTCACGACACCGTCGCGGCAACCAAGGCGAAGGCGCTGGCCACCGCCCACGAACTGCTGTGCAGCCGCCCGGAGCAGGAGAAGGCGCTGCTCATCCAGGTCGTCAACAAGCTGGGAGACCCCGAGTACAAGACGGCGGCTAAAGCGTCGTACCTGCTGGAGACGCTGCTGCACAAACACCCCAACATGAAGGCGGTGGTGTGCTGCGAGGTGGAGCGGCTCATGTTCCGGCCCAACATCAGCCCCAAGGCGCAGTACTACGCCGTCTGCTTCCTCAGCCAGGTGATGCTGAGCCACGACGAGGCCGAGCTCGCAGCCAAACTCATCACCATCTACTTCTCCTTCTTCCGCGCCTGCGTCAAGAGTAAGGACATCGAGTCGAAGATGCTGAGCGCGCTGCTGTCGGGCGTGAACAGGGCGTATCCCTACGCCGGCACCGGAGACGAGAAGGTGAAGGAGCAGCTGGACACGCTGTTCAAAGTGGTCCATGTGGTGAAGTTCAACACAGCCGTGCAGGCTCTAATGCTGCTGTTCCAGGTGATGGACTCCCAGCAGACCATCTCTGACCGATACTACGTCGCTCTGTACAGGTAAAACTGTCCCCGCCTGTCAGGTTCTACCCTTCCTATATTTGACCAAATCCACTCTCCTGGTTTTAATGTCTGGTAATTGAACGTTATGTTTTCCAGACAGGGAAAAGTTTGGGATTTTAACAAATCCTCTGGAATAATTGTGGAATATCTGGGAAATTTATGACCAGGTCATTTTACCTGGATTACAACACATATTTTTTGCAGCTGGGACACTGTATTTCGGCTTTTCACCCCGAGATTGTCACGTTCAAAGATAAATCAGTTGCCGCCGTGATAACTTCCTACAGTTTTAAAATCCTGTCTGAGAGTATTTCAAACTACTGTGCTGTGTTTTGGCGTCTAATAAGCTTTAAGCTTCTAATAAGCTCCCTCCGACTGGATTTCCGGGGTCGTATTTCATCGTCTCAGGGGTACGTGAAGCAACACGCCCCGACAAACGCACCCCTTGGGTTAGAATAAGTTAGGAACAGACAACGTGTTAGGATTCAGGTCATTCAGCCCGAAAAGCCACGGAAAGCTTCACATCATTATGTCATAAGATTTGACATTAGAACCACATATTACTGCAGAAATGTTACAAAAAGATTGTTTAATGTAAGAGAGAAGAGTTTTGTATAAATGAATGAGGTTAACCTTCTAATACCGCTGCCCAAAGTTTCCAAAGGTAATAAATATGTCAGGCGGAATTTTGGAGGACTGTGTATAAACTGAAGCACGAAACAGCTGAAATATTTCCATTCGATGGGAATGGTGCAGCTTTAGAAAACATGGAATCTGTGGTTTGAATATTTTGTGTAAACGTCATATTGCTTCAATGAAAAACAGGGAACGGGCAGGTAAAGAATACGTATAACTGTGGTGCTGTGAAACAAGCTTAAATGTAAGGAAATAGGACGTGAAGGTGACATAAAACGAAAACCTAGACGCTGACTTTTCTTCTTCGTCGCTGCAGGAAGTTGTTGGACCCCGGGCTGTCGTCGTCCTCCAGACAGAGCATGTTCCTCAACCTGCTGTACAAGTCGCTGAAGGCGGACATCATGCTGCGGCGCGTCAAGGCCTTCGTGAAGCGGCTGCTGCAGGTCAGCGCCGAGCAGAACGCCAGCTTCGCCTGCGGGGCGCTCTTCCTGGTGTCAGAGGTCATGAAGTCCAAGCCGGGCCTGATGATGCTGCTGCAGGAGGACGGGGTAAAGTTCAAAATGGGTTGGGGCGTCTGGTGGCCTAGTAATGGGCCCGGTCTGATTGCATGTCATCCTCTTCATTCTTTAAAAAAAAAAAGGGGTTTAAAATGTATTTTTATTAATTGCAACAATAAGTATTTTCCTTATCGATGAATTTGCTGATTAAGTTCTGGATTAACTGATCAGGCATTTGCCGTATAAAATGTCAAAAAATAGTTTTAAAAAAAATAAAATAAATAAAATTGCAGCACAGTTTTCTAACGCCCAAGGTGACGTCTGGTGTTGTCCGACCAACAATCCTGAACTCCAGAGATACTCAGTTTGTTGTCGCCCAAGACAGAGAAAAGCACCAGATCCTCCCCCTTCCTCACTTCCTGAGCGGTGCTCCTCACAAAAGGACCTTGTTTGATTTAAACTGCTGTAACCACTGTCTCCCTGCAGCAGGACTCCCCGTAACTTTTTCACGCTCTAAGGGGTAAAACCTCAACGAAAATCTTTTTTTTCTTAAGATTTCCAAAAAAGAAGAAAATGTTGCAGTGAAAGTCAGTAAGAGAGAGAGATGTCAGATGAGCAAACTGATAACTTCCAGCAGGTTGTGCTGTGGTGGCAAAATTGAGAGGAAAAGTCTTTTTGCGGTCACGGACAAAACGTGGCTGCAATAAATGCTGGTGTGACCAGGCCGAACAAATGAGAAAAGTGCGTAGGGCGATCAGTAGCAGTAATAACGCTGTTGTTAGATGCCACTGATTAATTGATTAGTTGATCGACAGAAGAATAATCTGCAAATATTTTGATAATAAATATAAATCTTTATTTTTTTCAAGCAAAAATGGAGGAAAAAGAACCAAACGTTATTCGGTTCCAACTTGTCAAATGAGAGAAGTTTCCTTTGTTGTATGTAATTTGTAAACTGAGCATCTTCAAGTTTTGAACTGTTGGTTAAACAAAACCTTTGGGGAAGTCTCTCCAAGTTAAAACTACTGAGCTACCAGTGCTCAAGCTAACCAGCTGACTTAGACTAAAATCTATATGTTGCAGTAAGAACAGACTCCCCTTGGTTCTTTGTTATTATATATTTTTATATGTTTAGAAAATTTGCTCCCTGAAAAATGAGCGTACGTTCAAATTTCCTGTATTCGTTATAATTTGGAAAAATCCTCCTCTTCGTCTTCATTATGCAGCAAGAAGAAAATCAATGAAATGTGTGTGTGCAGATTGAGAGATTTCTTTTTTTTTAAACTGAGGAATATAGCGTTAAGAAAATATGGATGTTAGGTATAATTAAGATCATCGTAATTAGGTGAAAATTATGGCAAAGGATTCTTAGATTTAGTATCTTTTTGAACACGCGAATGATTTTGTTTCTGTCATTCCTAACATTCAATTTAAATATTTTTTTTTCTAATTCTCTTGGCAGAAATTGGCTTCCACAGCTACTATACAATATTGGTATCTGACTATTTCTCTGATGTGTCTTTACAACGACAGTCACCTCCCACTCCCTGCTTTTGAAATCGAGTGCAGTCTGTCCAGTTTTTCTGTTGACGGGGGTCGAAGTTTGTTTTTTCAACTTCACTCCCTGCTGCGTTCCCTCAGGATGGAGAGGAGGAGGAGTTCAAAGATCTCGCTGAAGAGGATGAAGACGAGGATGAAGAGGAGCGCTTTGTGGACGCCGACAAACTGGAGGAGGGAGCAAGTGCAGAGGCCGAGGGGTCCAAACCCACTGCATCATGGGTACATCACCGGAACCTGGAAGGTCTGTGAGCCGCTCTGATTCCCAGTCAGTTCTGAGATTACTGATCAATATCTGGCTTTTGTACGTGTTGCTGTTGTTTCTTCAGCCAGCAAATAATCGAGACGGTCACATATCACTGATATGTCACTACAGAGCCATGTTCCACGTTGTTGTCGTTCCTTCCTGTTTACTTCCAGGAGGCAAGGCCACGCAGAGCTACGACCCGCTGCACAGGAACCCGTTATTCTGCGGCGCCGACCACACGACTCTATGGGAGCTACAGAGGGTGAGACACAAACGCACAAAGCACAGTAAACACGCAGGTGTTGACTCATAGATGCAGCTTTAATTCAAGCGGGGGAAGGCCCAGTCTAATGTTGATTGATTGATTGATTGATAGACTGACTGACTGATTATTGCGCTGTAGAGATGGCGAATGACATGATCTCTTTTACGAGAGTTGGGCCGAAATAAAAGCACAGTTAGATGAGAACTACCACAACAAATTGATGTTCCTGTAATAATAATAATAATAATGATGATAATAATGATAAACTTTATTTTCAAAAAAACCTGTCAAAAACAAGTTGACAACTTTCTTTACAGACATGAGAAGATAAAAACAAGGAGAAAATGAACGTACAAGGGAGACAATATCTATAAAAAATGAAAATATGTCAACAGTACTGAATAAATTAGTAAACTAGAAAGACTACATTCAAAGCCATTGTAAACCAATTACAAAAATAAGTCTTTAGTAGAGATTTAAAAGAGACACTGAGGTTGTTTGTCAACCACCTCTGCAGAAATAGTTTGTCCCTCACCGAGCTGAATATTATAGTTTCGGAAGATTTACCCTCCTGATGAGAAGAAGAATAATTCATTACAAGTTTCAGTTCATAATGGAGCTGGAAAGAGGAGTTGGCCAGGTCAATATATCAGCTTTTATCACTTTATTCCCGATATGTTGTATCGGTGTAGTGTCTCCATTAGAAGATTTCTCCTGTAGAGAGGTTTGTGTTGACATTTATTTTGACTATTGGCTGATAAATAATCAGATTTATTTAAACCCCCATACATCAATATGCTTATCAACCTTAAAACATCCCGTATTTTTCAGGCCTTAGTTCATAGTTTCTTCTCTTTTTGAACATTGATGTAATTTCGGATAATTAATATTAATTTTTCTTAAAATGTATATTTATGATTTTATCGTTTTTTAAAATCGTCTTTATTTAAGTGCACCGAGATACATTTTATAAAAAAATAAGGTGTGAAGACAACAAAACAAAGGCACTGAATATCAATGTAGTTCAAAACCCCGACGGTAATGTTGCTCACTAGGATGGAAAACAGAGGCTGGGATTTAGTTCACTGACAATCGCTAACCGTTCACTTGAATATGTCTGAGCTCTGCTTCGGTTTCCCTTGAATGTTTCCTGCGTCTGTGTCTCCGCAGCTCACTCTTCACTTCCATCCCTCAGTGTCGCTGTTTGCAAAAACCGTCCTGCAGGTACGGTTTAATACAGTCAAGCTGTTTTATTACGAGCGCATCGCAACATTCACGTTTTGTCTCGGATGGGTTTTTTTGGTGGTTTGACTCACGCCAGACACTTTGTGCTGCTTGTCTGGTGTTCTCTTTCCACAGGGAGGGTTCGTCCTGTACTCCGGCGACCCTCTGCAGGACTTCACCCTCATCCGCTTCTTGGATCGATTCGTCTTCAGAAACCCAAAACAGCTGAAGGGCAAACGTAATGAATTACTGTTTTTATCATTTATTATTTCGTTGCTGGTTGTTAGTTTTATCCAAAACATCTTTAGGCTGCATCTGTGGTGGAAAACACGACATACAAGACAAACTAAAACACATGAAACCAGAGGAAAACCCACCGATTTCACACATTCTGACAGTATTTCCGGCGTTAATTAGCGTTCAGCTACGGAATAACGAAAAATAAGCGCTTGAGAAAAAATTGATTTGTTCTAATATTTTTGTTTCCCAGAAAACACAGATTCTGCAGCGTTGCAGCCCAGACAGAGGTTACCTGTCAACTCTTTACCAGGTGAGTTCAGGGAAAATTCTTCTTTCCTTTTGTTTTTGAAGATTTGTGTTCAAGAAGATGATAAAAAGCTTGTTGTCTGATTCACACGTGTTATCACCACTTGAAAAGTCTCCAACAACACACGTCTCCAGTTTGTTCATTCAGTCTTTGCATCAGTGACGTGAACGTTTTCTCTCCCGTCAGTGAACTGTGAGGAGTTCCTGTCTAAAGAAGAGAGTCAGATCCCTGTGGAGGAAATCTTCTTCCACCGGTGAGTCAGGAAAATGTTTTGATTCTGTTGTTGTTTTTAGAGCAGTGATCGATCAAATGTAGCTTTTATTTCTCAAATAAAATTTAAAAAATCAAATATTCTGCCTAATGTGCAGCCAAGCCGGACGACTTATTCCAACAGGTTTTCTGTTCGTTTGGCAGGAAAGTTCATTCTGCGCTCGTTACAGAATCACAAGGGTTGGACATTAAAACTCAATTTGTAAGAAGCGACGATTTGCTGCTGTTTCGCATTTTGTTTAATCGTTCATAGGCTGTTTATATTTGTTATTGAAACAGGTTTAAATTCCATCCCACTTAATAGTTTCAAAAAAAGTCTTAACTTTGACCTCACGATGTCCATGTAGATACGGATGCAGAATTACCAATAATCAATACAATCCTCTGCCTCACCAAACCAACGCAAGCAAACGTAGGAGGGAGCTTTTAGTGCGACTCGTGTCAGCGGATCGACGCGGTTTGTAATCTGACGAATCTCCTCAACAGCTTCTTCAAGAAACGGCAGCAGGAGAAGCAGGTGCGTCGGCCACGGCGAGACGGCGATGACGAGAGCGTGGAGGACGTGGACGACGAAGAGTTCGAGAAAATCCTCGGTGAGTCGATTCCGAAAGGCTAGTTTTTCTTTTTGCCAAAGGTCAGTTCACGCCGGCCGGTTTCAGCCGGAAAACGGCCGGCTGCTCAGTGAGTGGTTAACATCACATGAATCAGAAAATCAAATAGCAATGAATCAGCAAACAAACTAAAAGTTTCAGCATTAACTGGTCACAAATTAGAGGGTGAAAAAATATTAATAATAATAATAAAATCGGTTGCTACAGTTGGAGTAATGTCAATAAGTGACTTACAGTACTGAAAATAATGAAATAAGAGGGTTTTACTCATCGTAGTTCTATTATCCATACAGCACTTTTTTTAGCTCTGCTGTGAACATTTTTTATGAATATTTAATCATGAATTCACAGATTTTTAATATTTTGGTTCCTCTGTGACTTTCTAACTGGACCTGACTTTGTTTGTGAGCAGATTCCTGTGAGGGGGACTCGTACTTCGTCGACCTGGCGGATAATGACCTGGACTTTGCAGGGTGAGGTTTCTGTAATTTACCGCCCGGCTGGTCAGTTTGTGTTCTGTTGTTTGAATACCACAAAACAAAAGGGTTTTTCGCCATTTTTGCCCACCAATCTACAATCGATAACCAATAACGACAAAGTGAAAACCTGGTGAGCCTTCAAATCCGCCTCTTTCACAAGGTCATCCCGGCGACGTATGAAGGTAGGTAGTTCTGTTATTCAGGCTCCCCTCATCGATATGAATGGGGTGGACAAAATAATAGAGATGAACGCGGTACAGTACAACAGCACCACAAACCGCAGCCTCCAACCGGAGCATGAAGCGGAGTTGACGCCTCTCTGCTACAGCTTCAACAAAAACGGATCATTATAACCTTCGTGAAGGGAGGATTTATTACAGGACTGCGGTATTAGACGGCATTCGTTTTTAGCCGGGTGTTCCTAATAAACTGCAGACTAAGGGATCCCCTCCAGTGTAAGTGATGGGGGACTGAATCCACAGTCCTTGTTCTGTTCATCGGAGGTTAATGTGAGGCTTCAGCCCGTCTGACGTAGACAGACCCGGCGAAGATCTTCCAAAGTTACTGTTGCTTTAGTATAAGCTTCCCTCCAGACAGTGTTTCCCCGTTGAGTGGGTGTTGGTGGATTTTCGCTCACGCGTCACTTTGTTGCCACTAAGAACAGGAGGAATGATTACAGCCAGAAAAATCTGTTGCGGTGTTCATATGGGAACCGGACGTGAAAAAAAAAAAAAAAAACTGTGCACCTGTCCCTTTAACTCCAGGTGATCCTGGTGGTACCGTGCCTGAGGAGACTCAAATCCAGATCACTGGACTGGACCTCTGAGTTTTGATCCATTTGCTAACTGAATGCATTTTAACCCACTTAAAAGCTAAACACTGATACTGAGCCAAAGCTGGGAAAAGATGAATAATTGGATCAACTGAAGTGTAACCAGCAACAGTTTTGGTAATTAATGAATCGTTTGAATTCTTCAGGCACAAAATGTGAAACACACTTTGATTTCCAGCTTCTCCTCTGGAAGGATTTGCTGTTTTTTCTCTGATTTGATCGATTGATTGATTTTAATTTCAGCAACATCGCGCCTAACGCGTCTCCCTCTGTTTCCCCTCGATGCTTCTCAGTAATATGAAGAGTAAAAAAGGTAAGAAAGACACCGAGGACTCGGACGACTCGGACATGGACGACCTGGACGACGAGGAGGTGTCTCTGGGCAGTATGGACGAGGAAGACTTCGGAGATGAGCTGGAGGACGAAGGAGGGACGTTCATGGATCCCGACGGAGGCAGAGATGGAGACGAAGACGACGACGAAGGTAGTGAACATCAAAAAATAACTGGATGTTGGTTATCACGTTGTATGTGGAGGTTTTCTGGACTCGTACGTATTTTATATAAATATGAAAAAGTGGTGATTTACATCATGTTTATGTTGATATTCGTGTGTAATCAGCGTAGATTCTTGCTTTTGTCCTGGATTCAGTTTAGTGCTCCACGTGACTTGGCTGTTTTCAGGACTTGTTACAGTTGCAGGACTCTCCTCTGACCTGGACGCCAGATTAAATCTCTCCCTTCTTTTATTCCTTCTGCTCTCTTTCAGATCCAGAGCTGGAGGATGACGACGCTGGATTCGGTGGTGAGTACAGGTTTTCCTCAAGCCCCTTTTCAGACGCGTCTTGTGTCTGAATAAGAGCCCTGGTCACTTTTATGGAAAAATCGCAGCGGGAATCTTGATGATGACAAAATGTGGAAATGTTCAAACACCTCCCTCTTCCTCTGCAGATTCAGACGAAGAGATGGAGGTTCCAGACATCACTCCTCACACCAAGAAGGGGAAGAGGAGATCCTCAGAGGAGCTCGACTTCTCAGGATCTTCAGGTTAGTGGTTCTGAGGTTACTTGAAGAAGGAATTTTAACCTGGCACCTTAACGTACTCGACAGTATTTATCGCATCAAATCGTCCTGTTTTTAATTTGAACTATTGTGAGCAAAGCTTTAGCCTCTATGTCAGTGAAAGACTGTAGTTGATCAGCTTATTTTAAATTGATCACAGGTTCTAAACCGGGGAAGAAGAAGAAGAAAGGAAAGAAAGACGCAGCCATGTTTGCTTCTGCTGAAGAGGTGAGCTGATACGTGGACAACTCCTGTAAACTGGTTCAAATGATGAAAAGATTCGGGAGAAACTAAAAATCCGAGTCTGTTCCAGTGTGGACGGTGTGACCCTCGATCAGGTGGTCGCTGTCTGGTGCAAACTGCTCCCGTTTTAGTGTGGTTCGTGGTTTCAGACAACTCGGAGCAAGACCTGGTCCTAGATGAGTACAGGGCCGCAACTAACCATTATTTTCACTCCCATTAATCTGCAGACTATTTCTGTGATTTAATGACTGCGTCTGTGAGTATAGAGGTCAAAAAGTGTCAATCACAGTTTACCAGAACTTTAATTATTTTCAGTCATACAGTTAAAAAACACAAGCTAATTTTCTGCATTTTGCCTGAAAAGTGACCCCAAAAGTCTCAGTCATTCATCCAAACGATTTTGTGTTCTTAAAAGAGAGATGAATATTTTGAGATCCGACTGTTCGTAGGGTCTGAAACTTGATTTTATTTATTCAAATGTGGTTTTTTGTTTTCCAGTTTGGCTCCCTGTTGGATGAGAACGCTGGCTCCAAGTTTGACAATATCGGGCTGAACGCCATGGCCAACACTGACAGAGCAGGTAAGACGCCTGCAGGTGTTGAAACCTGATGAATCAGATGACGCAGCTCATACGCCGCCTTTTTGTGCATGAAAAGCTGCAGACGAATTACCCGTTCAGTCGAGGATTGGGGCAGAGAACACGTCTCCACAATGTCGTAACCACTTATATACGGGAAAGTTTCACTATTTAGAAATAAAGTAGCTGCTAGAAACCTGCAAAATTACATCTATACAAATTAAATTCTGAGGCGTCTAGAGAAAAGATTAATTTGTCGTTTTCACCTTTTGATTCTCAATTACTTGAAATAACGATTAACTTAAGATTGTTAAAACCAGTGTCAGCTTGTCTAATATACATGTAGGTAGGTGTCAAGTAGAAATCATCAAGCTCTGAGCATCGAGTTAGAATTTAAAAAAAAAACAGAACAGGTGAGACAAGGATTTTCTTCAGTTTGCTGGATACCAGCTGAATTTAATAAACTTCTCCACAGAGAAAAATCACTCAGATTCAGGATATAAATAAATTAGGGCTAAGAGGTGTGTCTGAAATGAATTAAATATCACAATATTAATACTTTCCATAATGTGATCAAACCAACGTTCAGTTGACTGATCCTCTGTGTCTTATACATCATCAGAAAAACCCTGCACGTGTGTAAAACTGAAACAACTCATCAATAATGAATTACAGCGCAACCCTAAAATAAAATCTACTTCTCCCGGCCTGATTTGTAGAGTCTGTCTTAAAGGAATAGTCAAACATTTTGGGGAATAGGCTTATTGGCTTTCCTGTAAAGAGCTGTATGAGCAGATTGATCCCCCCCTCACGTCTGGAGCCCAGCATAAAGACCAAGAACGGTGGGGGAACTAAGTTTAGACACTGCCAATCACATCTGATGAAGCCATTTAGCAGAGTTTTTGAGTGTTAGACTCTTAATACATAACTAAGAATGTTTCTGTCCCCCCAGACTTTAACCTTGATTGTTTCTTGTTAAGTCATAATGTCATATATTTCAGAGGCTTTAAATGTTACCAACCCTCTGCTGTAGCCAAAGGATTTAAAGTAAAGTCTTTACTTATTTAGCAGTTTAACAAACTATATTGTAGTTATAAGCAGATAAGAACTTTTTTGGTGTTTTCTGAATGTAAAGTATTTGTCAACAATTATCAACTTCTCATATGAAGACAAATTATATTATTCCAGCTGTGTTTTACTATGTTGTCGTTCATTGGGTGTTTAACAGGAGGAGTTAGAGCCGTTGATAAATACATTAATAAACACTTAGATCTGCTATACAGTATTTAATAAATGTTTATATTAGGGCAGTGACAAATAATTAACCATTTAATTTATGAAACAGCAACATTTTTTTGCTGAGTCGAATGTGAAGTCTTGAGATCATCATTCTGTTTGACCAAAGGTCCAGAACCAATAAATATGACTAGAGTGGCCCATGACTCTGTTAATATCGTAATGAGCCAGATTAGGGAAAATGCAAACCTCTCGTTTGAATCGGTCCGATTCATAAAGCGGGAGCTGGCGACGACGCAGACGTCATCCCCTCATCCTTTCTAAACACTTGATTGCTGATCCCTGCAGGTCTGAAGCAGCTGAAGTGGGAGGCTCAGCGTGACGACTGGATCCACGGCCGCGACGCCAAGACGCTGCGCAGGAAGAAGACCTTGTTCAACCGGAACAAGATGGCGTTCGGCCGATCCAGGACGGGAAGCAGGACGTTCGGGAACAAGAGGAGGAAGAAGTAGCCGTTTGATGATGCGGACTTTTCGCTGACGGGCGCCTTCAGTCCTGTTTGGCCGACCAGGCTTCGTGGTCTCTCTCTCGGATGCCGTACACCCCCGCCCACTCGTTGGACTGGTAGTAAACTGGGAGGAAACAGAAACTGGTTTTCAGATCCGGTCTGTCAGCTGAAGAAAGCTTTGCACGGCTGTTTGACTTTTCTCTCATTGACGAGATTGAAAATCTTCATGATGTGTGGAGCCATGTTTAGTTTTTTTATAAAATTAAAGACTTTGTCATAATTTTCTGTCTGCAGAGGATCATGTATACATTTCCACTTTAATAAAAATCCAAGAGATGTTCACTAAAAGTCAAGTTATTGATTCGTGATGCTGATTTCGTTATTTTAAGCTGTCTACAAGTTAAACTAGCAAAAAAAATATGGATTGCCCCTTTAATTCCAAAACCACATTATCATACCAGGTAAGGTTAAATATATAACTGCTGTAACTTTATTTTATGGGACATTAAGTACAAAAAAAAAACGGGCTCAGATTAATAATAAATATTAGAGCCGATGGAATTAATCTGCCACAATTCTGCTGATCTTGTAATCAGTCATTTATTCCCAATAAAGAACGTTTTCAGTGACTCAAATGTCAATATTGAGTCGTCTGTAACTTAGTTAATTCAGCACTTTTCAAAATAAAGTTAGTGTTTTACAGAGTTGCACGTGCTGGATAAAACCCAGAACCCGTCTAATGTGGACCGATGTAAAAAGAAGTGTTGCAGGTTTTAAGATTTGCTCAGGCATAACTGGCAGCATCTTGAGAAAATGCCGTAATTCTATTTTTCAGGACTTCCCCTCAGGCTGACACCCAATTCCCTTAACTCTTGTCAGTCCAACAGAGACACTGACAGCAGGTGGCGGATAAATACCTTCATGTGCTCCTCTTACCTTCTAGAATCGATGGAAACCTTCTGTTCATGGTGTTCCTGAAATCTGCGGGTAATAAAACAAGATTTGTTTGGGTAAATAAAAGTCACTCGGCCGTGGCAGTTAAAGAACACTGAAGGGGGCTGGAATTACCTGTGATGTACTAGCACCACGTATTTAATTGGGTATTAAGCGCTTTTTCCACAGAACCGATTCCAACGACACGGAAACGGAGTAATGCCGTCCCGGAGCCCCACTCATTTTCTGCCTCATCAGTGCAGCGCTGACAGCTGCTGTAGAACGCATGCTTGCAGTTCACTTGCAGTTCGCTTATATTTATGCATCATTAAAAAGTGCACGTTATTCGAAGGCGACAACCAACAGTGGTTTTAGTTCCTGACACTAAAACTAGTTTATTCTTCAGCTGCACAATGTCCTGCTCAGTACATGTCTTGGTCGCAGCTCTTCAATAACTATAGGTCAAGCATCCTTATCCAAAATATCCATGTTCAAAAATGAATATAATAATATTGGATGTTTTTTCTAGGATTGTGTCTGTTGAGTCAATGTGTAAGAACCAAAACTGACGGTAAATAGCAGGGTTGCTATTTTGGGAGTAGGAATGTCAAATGACCTATGATGACGATTCTGGGAATTATGTGTTTGATTTTTTGGGTATTAAGTTGAAACTTGTGTAAGTGAGTACTTCAGGACCTGGTGCTGTCAGCTGGGCAATGCACGTCTCTGGTGGAGTAAAAAGGAGGCGAAGCAGAGAAGAGTGGAACACGACGGAGCGGGGGCGAACATTTTGAGCGCGGGTCGGAACGTTCTGCGCCACTGGCTCTCTGAGGGGGTTGGGTTTAGGTTTGATTTTGTCCCCATACGCTGGAAACCTTCGTGGGCAGAAGAACAAATACTGAATCAAACCTTCTGTTAGGGGAGAGAAACTCAGAGTGCTGAGTCTGACGTGACTGTGGGAAAGGACTTCAGGCCGAACTCACCTCGGTAACCGGTAAACATGCAGGAGGTTTTGAGTTTCCATTGACTGGAGGACAGGGCATATTAGACACGACAGGCCTGTTCTCTATAAGTCGGTTCCCAGTAAAGGCCTGGCTCGCTCTACCTTACGGGAATCGAGGGCGTGTCTGACGCTCTTCATTCTTTCAGGGCGTTCAATAGGTACCTTGGCTGCTGTTCATCCTGTGAAAGAGACCGTACGCCCCGAACACGCCCAGCAGCTCCAGAACGATCACTCCCTTCATGAGTTTCTTGGCCAGAGGCTCCAGGGGTTTGGGCGGCATCTGAGGAGACAGATTCACACACACACAAACACAACTTTATTTAGACTGACGGGGATGAAAACCGGTCTGAACTTACACCCACGTTGCCACGCAACACTCACACACCTTTGAGAACGACGCAGGCGGACGCGGTGTGGACTGCGACCGCGACAAGATCAGCTCGTGCAAGGTCCTAACTTTACCGGAAGATGAGGCACCAGATAATCACGACTGGACCACGTGTCAATAATCAACTATTTTAATAACTGATCGATGATTTCAATCATTTTTTTAAGCACAAGTGTAAACGCTTATCAGGTTCCAGCTTCTGCAGTGTGAGAATTTGCTGCTTTTGTCTCCTGTGATTGAAAACTGAATACGTTTGGGGTTTTGACTGTTGTGTGGACAAGACTTCAAGAAACATGGGAACATTTTGTGTTTGTGCTGACAGAATGAGCAGCCCCGTGTATCATGACTCACTACTATGATGATGATGATGATGATGATGATGATTGTTGTGAGCCGGTCCTAACATTAAAAATGTGGGAATTTTTTCAGAAGAAGTAAAGTCTGTCTGCTCTGATCAACACCAAGAGCTTGGAGCTGAAATCAGGTTCAATTACAGTTTCTGCCTCATTTTGAGCAAGAACCTAAAACTGTTTCGCGTGTTTAGCTTATTTTATTGTACTTTACTCCACCTTATGCCACTACTGCCTTTAATGGACCGGATGGGGCTCGGTCTCATTTGGCTGCAACGTGCTGACCTGCACCGACGTGACCCCGATTTGACCGGGACACACACCTCGTCGCTTCGCTCTTTTTAGCTAAACTACACGGTTTCCTGTTGTCACCGTGAAGCCGCTCACAAGTTACCGACGAACGCTCGTCGTTTCCAGGCTGCTGGGCCGCACGACGGGACATTTACAGTTACGTGGCGTCTCTCCGGCTGGCAGAGAGGACAAAAACGTCCGGTGGAGCGAAGTTGACCGCGATCTGTCAGCGAAGTCCGGTCACATGCCGCCACTTTTAAACGGGGCGGGGGGACGCGAGAGGAATCGGTCCAACGGTCGGTTTAACGTCCACTCTACCTCCTCTAACCTTCAGTAAACTTACCTTCGGATTCGAGGTGGAGTAGAAAACTGAATGGCGGTTAAAAAAAAAAATGTTAAATGTCACGTCAAGTGTCCGCAGACTCCAACGCTCCTCTGCCCTTGCGTTGCACAACCAAAGCTAGCGGCTAACACGAGCTAGCGGCTAACGGGCTGCTCGGCTATGTCGCAAGTACGGAAGCTCGGTCGGTACAAATCGTCGGCACGCGAATCGACTTTTTCATGAAAGGTCTCATGCCGTCAATAAAGGGACTTTTAACATTGCAATTACTACAACCACTAATAGTGAGTGTGTGTATAAATACATATACACATACACACACACATATATATATATGCATAAAGAATGAGAATAAATTAATCGATTGTATCGGTACTAACTCTACAAGTGAATAATAAGATTTACATTGTCAGGTAATAATGACATAAAGTCCGTATTTCACTACTTTGTCACATGATGTCCCGTTGTTTGTTTGTTGTCTATCTCTTTAAGGAAATATTTAGTCTCACTCTCTGTGACGGGATGAAAAGGTTTCAAAGGAATGAGAGAACATATAAAGGACACCGGTTGGAGCAAGGACAAGGGGACACCGCTTAGAGAGTGCGTGTGGCGCTTGGTCTCTGGACGTGCTCGGTGTTTCCTTGTCTCTTGATTCAACACCTAGATATTGTATCATGTCCCGCAGAAATGTCACATCACAGATGTCTCCCTCCGCGCATCCGTACTGGTGTCCTATCTAAAAACTCAACCCTTCCCCTGCTGCTTACGCCACTGTTATTTTATTCTTTTTTTTTGGTTTGGTTTGGTTTTTTCCCTCATTTTATGTCGATAAAAGTCGAAAACAAGTACAGATCTGTATTTGTTTTTCATTTACTTTGCCTCTGGCTGCGGTGGCAGGGGCTCGCCGCTCGGTGTCAGCGCGGTCCGACGTGGCCCCCACCCGCCGCTCCCGAGGTTTGGGGGAGAGAGGAAAGGTCAGAGGAGAGGTCAGAGGAAAGGTCAGAGGAAAGGTCAGAGGAAAGGGGAAGCAGCGAGTGCTGAGGATTCTTTGCATGACATCAAGTCATGCAAAGAAAACAGAAATCGAGGACCGGACTCTGCTGCTTGTCCGGGTCTCGGAGAGGAACCGCGCGCTCAAAACGTCTCCTCTGACTCTTTACGCCCCGTTGATGCCGCAGACTCGGTGCTGGTACCTGTTGCTGTTATTATTCTTGTCATGGGTTTTTAACCCCCCCCCCCCTTTCTTCAGCCAGCACTGCTTTGCGTTATGACGTAGTGTTGACTCGTGAATGAATGAATGACCACTGACGTCGTGTGGATGAAAGACGAGGGTCTCTTCGGTTCTGGTCTCTGGTCTCTGGTCCCTCCTCTCAGCCAGTTTCCCAAATCCGTCTCAACAAAACAGCCCCCCCCCCCCAGGAACGGGGGCTCTGGGTGGCCGGTATGAACAGGGGCACCGATTACAGCGAGCAAGCAACGCGCTCGGGGGAACCCGGCGACTGTTTTTCACAGAAACTGTAAAAAAGGGGAAAAAAAAGTGAACCTGTGCTCTGGTAAAGTGCGGCGGCCGCACGAAGCACATTCCTGCCGGAGGAGTAGGCCTCTGAACCTGGGCCGACTTTTGCCGCAGCGGCTTCGATAAACGCTCCAACCGTCTCCCTCCGGCCTGACAGTCGCGGTGCCCTGCGTGACCCCCCCAAAAGGAGAGGGGTATACTGTGGGTTGTGGACGAGGCATGTGCGTGCAGAGGGCACGGGGGTCCAGCCTGACCTCGGCTGCCTGCACCGTCTGTCCTTTCAGATCCACCGCCAGGTAAATACGCACTGTCAGACCACAAACAGTAACCCTGCGGCCGGCGGGACGAGGAGGAGGAGGAGGAGGAGGAGGAAGATCCCCGACGGTCTCCACTCTGCAGAGGAGAAGAGACGCGGCCAGAGCTACGGGAGCGACGCAACAGCGTGGACCAGAATGCATCACGGCAGCGAGACGTTTCGGGACCCGAGATCGAAATGACAGACGAGGCGGGTCGAGGGTTCGAAGGGACAGTGCGCCGGAGCGTGCGACACGCCCGAAAGCTCCAGAGCAGCCACTCAATGGACCTGGCGACGAGACTGTTTCCACATCTCAACTTAGCAGTTACGACCTTTCTTCCTTTTCTTTTTTTGGGAAAAGTTGTTCCGTTCCTCTCACTGTACAGACGTTGTTCACCTCCGGTGCGGGAGTCGCCCTCTTGATCACGTCAGGGCAACGCGTCGCTGACGGACCAGTGTCGGGAGCTGTCGTGCTGTCTGATCCGAGAGTGTCCGAACTCTACACCGCCCTGACCGAAACCGGCCCCGAACAAAAAAAAACAAAATCGTTCCGCTTCTAAACGTCGCAGGACTCGTGCTGTTTCACACGAGCATGGCCGGTGTGAATGAAGGTTCTGCTGCAGTAGGGCCCCGGGGCCAAACACCCCCCCCCAATACTACTCTTCCTCCTCCTCCTCTTCCTCATACTGATAATAACAACAAGCCTAATAACGAGTCATGATGATACAATGACTCAACATGTCACCACTTCAAACACACACGAGCACAAGCGTCATGCGGTGCAGCCGGTGGTAGAAGGACTCAGATCCTCTACTTCACTAAGAGACAAAACCTGTGTCCCCCCCCCATCAACAAGCACAAGTCCTGCATCCAAAATCACGTGATTCAACTCGCGTCCAGGTGCGGTAGCACCGGCAGCAAGCACGCGGGGTGCGCCGTCGTCAGAGCGTCGCCGCAGGCGCAGCAGTGCCCCGGCGGCACGTCACCGCTGCGTCCACGGGTTCCCGACCCGGGGCTCGGCCCCCCCTGAGCCCCGGGTCGGGAGGTTTATCGCGTCTTCGGTGGAGCCGGTAACGGCGATCACCGGGGTCGCGTAGGACACCGTGCGCGCGCACATCAACTCACCTGTCGTCCTGTAGGGCCCGCTCTGATTGGATGCTCCACGGTGATTCTGTCCCTCTGTGTGAGTCCTTTGTTAATTCGTCCTTGTGCACAAATTAAGAAGTGAGCAACGATAGCAATACAACAATGTCTTTAATTTACAAGCTTTTCATATGAGTTTTTATATTAAATCTAAATCTGTAAAGTATAATAATAAAATGCTGTATATATTAATTATTAATATATATTCTATTAATGATAATAATAATAATAATAATACAGCTGCCAGTTAAATGTAGTGAAATAAAAAGTACAGTGTTTCCCTCTGACATGAAGTGAGGTACAGGTATAAAGTACAAGAGCCTCGAGGTTTTACTGACAGTACTTCGGTGCTTGAGGTAAAACTACTTCGTTACTTCACAGCAGCGGGTGAAAAGTACGAAGTGATCCGGACAGGTATTCAAAGCCTCGTGCCAACGTGTCGAGGAGGTTCAAATCAGACCGTGTGCTGGAGGGGGGGGTCGGGGGGGTCAGAGAGAGAAAGAGAGAGAGAGAGAGAGAGAGAGCGAGCGAGCTGATTGGTTACTGGCTCCGCAGCAGCTCGAGCGCAAGTGCCACCGAGTGTCGGTCACTGAGCAGAGCGCGCGCCCCGGTTACAGTCGCTGCCCAGGTACGAGCCACCAGCCGCCGGTTGTAATCAGCCAGGAGACACCGGAGCGGGGCCGGCCACCAGCTGAGGACAGCTGGGGTTCAGGACTCTGCTTTTTCCCGCCTCGTGTGCGGCTGTTTGGATGAATCTGCGCCGGAGCGCGCACGATGCTGAGCGCCTTTAAAATGGAGGGACACGACCATCCGGACTGGAGCGGCGGCTGCGGCGGCGGCGGCGGCTACTACGGAGAGACCGAGGTCTGTGCGCTTGACAGCGGGATTCATCTGAGCTGAACCCCGCTGATGATAAAACCAAATATTAGAGAGAGTTTTAACTTCGTGGTTAAATACTGAGCAGGTCGCTTCCTCCATCTGATATGAAATAATCAATATGAACATCCGGGTTAACGTGAAAAACTTGACTCAAGGTCCACTTACTGGCCTTTTTTTAATAATGGGCCCACGGAGCGTTTCACTCATCCCACCGCCTTTTTAACGAGGCTCCACATTTTCACCCCTTTTCAATCTTCAATCTACACTTTGGAATTAAAAATAGACCCGTTGCTTTCATTTCCCTCTCATTGATGATTGTTTCTTCTGTTCCCGCACTGTGTCAAAATTACAGCGCAGATCTCCTGCTGACCTGGGATCAGAGATAAAAGGAACAACAAAAATCCAATCTCTGGTTTTTATGGAAAATAACCTCAGTTTAAAAAAAAAAAATTCTTCAGCTAAATTTGATTTTAAAAGGACTTTTTTTTTTAAAGAGCCTTCAAAAAAAAATGTATTTTTCTTGAGACAGTTCTCCTCATTTCCAGTGCAGGGATCATATTAAAAATTGATGACATTTACAGTAAATAAACCGAGACTTGTTCTGGAAACAAGTCAAATTAAAGTGAAATTTCAGGAAAGGTCATGTTTGTAAGATTTAATAAAACTTAAAAAAAAAAAAAGACAAGTATGCCAAAGCCACAGTATGTAAAGTGACCGTAAACTCTAATGTCTGAAATAGTGTTTTATGGTTAAAGGCCTTGTACTGAACCCGTCTCATGATATTATCAGTATTTTGATTATAATTTTTTTATCGTAAGAGCCAAGATCAATGTTAAGCACCTCTCCTTTGTTGTTAATAATAATAATAATAATAATAATAATAATAATAATGATGATGATGATAATTAGCTTCAGTCCAGGATCCTCTGTGTCTGTAACGCGGAGGATTTCAGGAGAGTTTTTTTTTTTGTTACAGTTGAAAATTTACCACCAGGATTATATCACTTTATTAATCCTTCCCACCGGTTTCCCTTTCTTTAATTAGGTAAAGAAAGGGAAACCGGTCTTTCTCCACCCGAGTTTTATCCCCGGTGCTGTGGAGATACCTTTGGAACAGCATGTAGAGCTTCATATTGCCAGAAAAAAAAAGAAAAAGAAAGGAAAAAGTTATGCTTACGGGGGAATAATTTCCTCATAATTTCCTAACGAAAGTTTCCCTGGAACCATGTGATCCGGAGGTTTTTGAGACATTTATTTTAATTGAAGTGATGCTGCGTTGTTGATCGAACGACTGCAATAGACAAGCGACCAAAGATTCAAATGCTAACTATATATAAATACCTTATATATATATATATATATAATGTATTTATATTTATATATATATATAATAATCTGCTTCTTGCTTGCTGGGTTCAGGGGACCGAAGGACTTTGACCTCAGTATTCCCGAAATCCTGCCGTGGCCCTGCTTCAGTCAAGTCTTCCGACCTCTTCAATCGCGGCCTCTTTACGAGACATCGCCCCTTATTATAAATATGTTAGAGAAGCAGAGGGACGGGTATTTTATACATGGCCCCCCTAGGTAGAGTTTTTACTACAGTCCAGTAACATTAGGAGCCTTCACGTGAACAAATGCTGAACTATGGAGGAGGAGGCCGGAGTGTCCCGGGTCACAGTTTATTTATTAGAACAACATCAGATGAGATGATGAAAGAAAGAAAAAAAGAGAAATAAAGGAATGAGGAGTAAATTCGTGTCGTGAAAAATAACGTGATTGAATTCATCCCTTTACTTAACTCACTCAACTTTGTGCCGGTCTCGGTAGATCCGGACAAATGAATGTTAAAGTGGGTTAATGAACAGCAAACCAGGTGCGTTACAGAACAATTAAAAAAAAAAAAAATCACGTCCACGGTGGCACAAGATAATTAACCAATCAATCGATCGTCAGGAACTTTGATCCGCAACCGGTTTCAAAGCAAAAGCTCCACAAAAAAAAAAAAAAAACCCTGGTTCCAGCCTCGGGAGAGGGAGGGCTTGTGGTTTTCCGTGCCGTGAAACTCGATCCCCAAACGGCACCGAGCTCGGTGCCGTTAAACGGCGCGTTCGGTTCACACTCGGCGTAACCACGCGGACAGAAATGATGCGTAACCTGAAGCTCCACAGGCCCAAACGCACGTTTCCATCAGAGCTGAGTTGATGAGTTGATGAGTTGATTGGCAGAAAATCCATCGGACATAAGTTGTTTTTTATTTGATCAGACAATGGATCAAGAGAAGAATCATCAGGGTTGTCGTTGATGAAACAGTAGCAACTTGCAGCCTTTTAAAACGTTAGTTTTAAGAGAGAACCACAGCAACGCGTTGGTGTTTGGTTGTCGTTGGTTTGTCTGTCGCACTTCACGTAGCCGTATATTTCATCCAACGCGCGATTTGGGGTCTCGCTTTCTCTTTTGAGTAAAGTTGGGCCTATTAGAGAAAGTCTCGTTATCACCCTGCGTCTATTAACTCCACCATCGCTTGTACCGGTTCCCTGTGTTTCAGTGTTACGCCGCGGCGGGAAACATCAGCTCCGGTCTGTCCGTGAACTCCATAGGCGGCTACGTGAGCGCGGCCGGCATGGCCGGCGCCGGCCACGTGAACGCGGCCTACGTGAACCCGGTCGGGGTCAGCCACCACTCGGTGCCCGTGGGGATGTCGCAGAGCCCCGGAGCCGGGATTGCGCTGGCGCCCAGCCTGAGCCCCATCAGCCCGCCGCCGTACGGAGCCGTGCCGGTGATGAGCCCGGTGTACGGACAGGCCTGCGGCCTCCGGTCCAGGGAGCCCAAACCGCACCCGCGGAGCTACACGCACGCCAAGCCGCCGTACTCATACATCTCCCTGATCACCATGGCCATCCAGCAGTCGGGCAGCAAGATGCTGACGCTGAACGAGATCTACCAGTGGATCACGGACCTGTTCCCGTTTTACCGGCAGAACCAGCAGCGGTGGCAGAACTCCATCCGGCACTCGCTCTCCTTCAACGACTGCTTCATCAAGGTGCCCCGCTCACCGGACAAGCCGGGGAAAGGCTCCTTCTGGGCCCTGCACCCGGACTCGGGGAACATGTTTGAGAACGGCTGCTACCTCCGGCGGCAGAAGCGCTTCAAGTGCGGGAAAAGGCCCGGCACCGGTGACAAGGAGGCGGCGGGGAAGCCGGGCTCTGCGAACAGCACCGGCTCCGGTTCAGACTCCCCGCACTCCTCCTCCTCCTCGCCCCCGTCCTCAGAGGCAAAGGGAGCCGGGCTCGACCTCAAACCGCACCGGGGTGAACTGTTGCCCTCCAGCCCAGTGCGCATGCCCTCCCCGCACCTGTTCCCCCACCACCACCATCACCACCACCCCCACCCGCTGCTGCTGCACGACGCCTCCCACCTGAAACCGGACCACTACCCCCACCCCCACCCCCACTACCCCTTCAACCACCCGTTCTCCATCAACAACCTCATGTCCGAGCCACAGCACCACAAACCGGAGCCGGCGCTGCAGTACGGAGCCTACGGATGCCCGGTGTCCGCCGGGGCGCTGGTGGCGGCCAAAACCGGCCTGGATCCAGCTCACACCGACACCAACTACTACCACGGCGTGTACGCCAGGCCCATAGTGAACTCCACATGAAGGAAACGGGACTTTTCTCTGGAGTAAAACCACCTCCGTCTGTGGGCGACGTCGAAAACGCGAGTAAAGGTCCCTCACGTGTTTAGTCCGAGGCCTGAAGAACTGTTCTCCCCAAACCGTCATTCACTTGTGTGTTTATATGTGCAACAGATAAAAATCTTTATATGGAAACCTGATGTTTTTCACTAGTTTTATTTGGTTTGTCCCAGTTCTCCACAAAGGTGTATTTGACCCGGACTCTGCAACCTTTTTTTTTTTTTTTTTATAAATCGGGGTTTTCAGCGGACTCAAAAAATAAAAGCTATGAAGGCCCCCCAAAGAAAAGCACAAATAAATAAGAAAACATATGAATAAGCATTGAGGAAGCAATTTGTGAACACGTACATTAAATGAACTGAATAACCAAATGCATACAACTAAAAAAACTGCTAAATGGGTTAAGGACAACTAGGACAGTGTGATCTTAAATAGTACATTTTTACATAATAACTTCACCAAGGTGCCACGTTTGTGGTTGGGTGCCACAGTGCAACTGAAAAAAGCACTGATTGGACAGTAGGAGACAAAATTAAGAAACTGAACACAAGGGAAAAAAATAGGAGTAATTGTTAAAAGCTCATCTGCAGGCCTCCTTTCCTTTAGACTTGTTGAGATCCAGTCCAACCCTTCTCCTTTTCTGTTTGTGTTTAAAGGGCGACATTAGCACTAAGCGGTTTCATTGTGTCCTGCAGAGGCAGGTGGGAGAGTCAGCAGACAACAGCAAGAGGCACTCGAGTCCGGTCAACAGGAGACCGAGGTGGTGTTTAAACAGCCGATAACAGACCACACAGGTCAGCCGCCACGTTCAGGGGGCAGGCGGGGAACTGGGGAACTGGGGAACTTGTTTTGATTTTTTACAGCAGATTCAGGTCTTCGCCGGAGCAGCCTGGTTTCTGTCAGTCTAAACGTTTATTTGTTCTTGTCAGAGAAGGATCTGGTGGCAAAGAGTTTCGGCCTAGCGTCGCTCGCGGCCGGGTTCGTACTGTGTTCACTGCCTCAGTTCAGCACGTTATCGCGCTGACGCATGCTAGTTAGCTCTCAGCTCAAACCACAGCCGGGCCCCGCGAGAACGTCAGTAGTTTCGCAGTTGGACTGGACAAATTAAAAGTTTGACCTGATGATGGCGCCGGATGAACAGTCAGCGGATCAGAGAAAAAGTCATCACAGTTCGTCCCGAATTATCGGGGCAGTTTTCAGAGGCGATTTGTGAAAAACCACAAATGCGAACCTCATGGCGGCGCTAGAGGGAAAAGTCAGTAGGATTCATCCTCTGGGAACCACGAATGTCCGTGCAGAATTTCGGCCCGGTCCGCCTAGAAGTTGTTTAGATGCTTCACAGAGTAAGTAATAAGATGAACCCGCTGGTGGCGCTACGAGAACGATCAAGAAATAACCAGAGCGGACCGACTGACACTGCCACCTGCAGAGTCGCGAGGTAACGGCTGACAACACGGAGTCACGTCTCAAATCGTTGGTTCCAAACCGCGACCCTGAGAACCCACGACGTGACGAATGAACGAGGGCGGCGTCGGAGCAAGGCATCCGAAATGCGACGCGCTCGTACGGGCGAGTGTGGCTCCACGTGGAAAAGGTCAAACAGAAGAGAGGATTCAGCGGCTTCGTTTCTCTGGCCGCCGTGTGAGAACGTGGCTACCGGTAGTTAAAAAGCTGAGTTTTTAAAACACAGGGAAGGTCTACCATTTAAAGAAGGAGGGCTGCAGTTGGTCCAAGGACTATTTTGATGATCAGATAATCCTCCTACTCATTTTTCAAGCAACTGCTGCTTCTCAAACGTCAGGGGAAAATTATAAGGACATTTTTCAGAAAAAAACGAGATATTGGTTAATCGAAGAAATAAGCATCAGATTAATCAATGACGAAAATCAGGTAGTTACAGCTCTATTTAAAAATAACTACTAATAGAACAAAAATTACCAAAAAGCATGAATTATTATTATTATTGGAAAATTAAAGTTAGCATGGGGAAAACAAAACAAAACCACTCTTCTTCCTTTGTGGTGGAAAAAAATAAAATTTCACAAAATCAAATTACGTTGATTTAAAAAAAAAAAAAAAAAAAAAACTTGGTAAGTGATTAATAATTATTAACACCTGTCACTCACAAGGTCTCCTTACCCCCTTTACCAAACCATGTGAACCAAATTTGAACTCTGACAAGGACCGACTGTGTTGATTTAAAGGACCCGCGTCGGGGCACGTATTCAGCTGGATGCAATCTTCATCCTCACCACTAGATGCCACTAAATCCTACACACAGGTCCTTTAAGTGATGGTAAGTCCTCGTTCAAATAACACGCGTTTCGCTAATATTTGGAATTCTTCAAAAACCTCGTAAAATATTCGCTATTTCCAAACTAAAACATATTCCAGACTTTTATACCTGGTATCTTTTAAAAACCAGACATTTACACGTGGGTCGTGATATCTGATCACTTTTGGGGAAAACCGGTTTGGATCCGCTCCAGAACAAACCTGTCAGCCAGCATTACACTGCACGCCCCCCTGCTCTATGAATCCACCCATAACCAAAGACCCGGTTCCACATTAACTGACCCTGATGCTTATCTCTCACGGACGGACCTGGAGCCCGATGACAGACAGGCCGCTACTACAGGGGAGATCTGCGATTCAGAAGACGCGCCTGATGTCAGCTTGTTCCGGACGACGTTGAATTTGAAATCATTTAATCAGTCACGAAAAGGTGGAAACGGGCCCGCGGGGGAATCGCGACGAGAGAGAATCACAATATCGCGTGGAGACATTTACAGCCGAGGGCCACGCACACCACTTAGGCCCAGAATGACTAAAATATATGGGTCACATTATATACTATCGTTTGTTGTGGTGGTTAGGCGGTATAGGCAGAGCCGTACTGCCGGTGGCAGCAGGCGCAGTGGACGTCGTCGAAAAATGACGCCGCCACGCACACAATCATTGTTTACGCAGCCTTGCGTCAAAAAAACGAACAAAAAAAAAACCCGTCTGAATTGGCACCGGGATTATCTGTGGAAATCGTCGAGAACCAAAAGAACCAAAAGCTGCTTCAAACTGCTGTTTACAGAGTTGAATAATCTGACGTCCTGGCAGATAAGAGACTCTATGGTGACGGCCAGAAACCGAGCTGTCCGTCACAGCCGCGTACACGTGCTCAGCATCCACGGTGTGTTTGCGTGTGTGTGTGTGTGTGTGTGAGAACCGAAGTTGACCCGCACGGTTCAGGTCGGTCTGTCTTTTTCTTTTCTTTTTTTATAAAAAAAAGAGCTCCCCCCGTCCGGGGAGCTCTCAGAGGGGGCAGCATCCACAGACAGGGCAGGTTGCTGATTAACTCTCAACACGCGGGATCAATGGGCTGTGTTCAAAAGAGACGCCACATCAGCTCCACGTTGAATATTAAGCTCCTCGGCATTTCTGGTGCCAGAGTTTTAGCGGGAAAACCGTGTTTACAGCCGGTCGCTCATTGGGCCTGCGGCCAGGAAATTGAAAGCCAACGTCACGACCACGAGAACGCCAGTGTTGTTTACGCTGCCAAAATTTTTTTAGCTACGATATAAAAATCGGCTCAACAAATAAGAATGAACGATAAGAATGAAGCTGTATATTTCAACATTGATGACAAAAACACAAAAGCTTCTTCCAGAATGGGACAATTGAGCTCTGATTGGGGGGCGACGAGTTATGTTTTGTTTTTGGGGTTTTTTTTTTTTCATATGGAAGGAAAGTCTCTCAGAAATCCCGTATTGGTCAGACTGCGGTTAAAACCTCGACCTTTTGGTGGCGCTAGAGTAGAAGTCAGGGGAGGACCAGGGTCGGTGGGATTCATCCTCTGATGAACACGAATGTCTCTATCAAATTTCATGAAGATCCATCCAGTTGTTTCGGTCTTGACCAAAGCGGTGGACTCACCGTTAACCTGGTTAAAAAAACGCGGCGTCGTGGGTTTGAGTATTTCACTCGGTGTAAACACGGCGTAGCTTCAGTGGAGACCTGGATCAAGATGACGCGGGACGTGTCCTGTGCGTGTTACCCCACAGAGGAGTATAACATACGGGGGGACATTTGAGGGGAAAACGAACTCTTGGTGTGGTTCATTCTCATGAACAAAAAGGCACATATCGGTGCAGAGGCGTTGGGGGGGGGTTGGTTTCTCCAGACCCGCCGCCGCCGCCGCCGAGCTCGGGAAACAATCAGCACGTTATGAATAATAACGACCTTTTCCTGGCCAAGAATAATGGGAGGGCTGCATGCCGGGCCGTTCGAGGTCAGGGCTTAGCCAGCGATGCCGTGTTTGGACAAGCAGCGTTTACCACACGTACACACACACACACACACACACACACACACACACACACACACGCATGCATACATATGAGGGTTACTCAGGCTTTGTATGCACAATTATTCCTACAGTCCTGCACAAACCCCTCCAAGGATTAAAATCAGACGGACTCACATTGTCAAATACTAAGAAATCTCCAAAACTAGGTTCGTGTTTACATTAGCAGGAGTTATATGAATAATCTAAACGGGTCATGAAAGATTACTGAGGCTCTGAAATCATGTAATTTCCTGTTGTTTTCAGCTATAACGTTGCGTAAACGTTATTTTCAGATGTCTCTACTCTCGACAAGCGCCAGGTTGGCCAGTGCTTTCAGTATTTTATGTTTGTTTTTTTTTTGCTCAATACTGTCACATCCAGCCAGCTTTCTTCCGCCCCAGCCGTTTTTTAAGAGCAGCGTGGCTACGTTGCACCGCCCACCTCCTTGGATTCAGGCGGAAATGTGTCAACAAATGTCGGATGTCTTGCCATGAAATGCCGCGGTGCTCCGAGGACGAGATCTGCACTGACTTTTTGTGGTCCCCGGAACTTCTTCGGCCAGCGTCGGCGGCTGGTCAAACACGGCTCCACAACTCCCTCTGGCACTTCAGTTTCAGCAACGGTGAGGTGGGAGTAAATGTTCGGTGCCGCACGAAAGACATGCAGTCTGCGTTCCTGAGTTTGAGCAAATTCTGAGGCTCTGTAAGTGTCTTCGCCTCCCGGTTTCTCCTCAGACCTCCGATTCCCCTGCAAAGCTCGGCCGAGCTTCTCCGGCCGCTGTCAGACCATGTGTGCTCTGAGCAAACCTCCACGTCCTCCTCATATTTGCGCTGGGCTTTATCGGGCCCCCGACCGGCTTCCGGAACAAAAAAAAACCTAAAAAGTTCGAGGGGATTGTTTTTATTTGGCTTGTTTAGGGATGTGTGTCAGAGAGACAGGGAACGTGATGCCCTGCTGCTGGAGGTTGAGATGAGGTCACGTGATGATGGTTGCTTAGCCGCACAGAAGAAGCAGGAAAACTGAAAATGAACGAATAACCCTGTCTCCTCTCTAAATATCTGCCATGCACGAGTCGTCGAGGAAGGCACCTCCAGGTGGGAAAGTGAGGAGCTTACGTCCCTGGTGTCAAACTACTTAGGGACTGTCCGAAAGTTAATGGCGTCTGTGGATGCTTGTCCCCTTTTATCGTTTGTTCAGTTTCCGGTTGCTTTCTCTGACGGTGGAGAACACAGGTAAAATGTCGCGGCCCTGACTGTTGCACGCAGCCTGCTGTACGTTTCTCGTTAGGTCTGACAACACCTCGTCCGGCAAAAGTATCGGATTAAAAAGGACCGCGAGATCGCAAGTCTTACGTTCGCCGTTGACTAGCTCACAGCTAACTCAGCTAGCATACGCTGTGTTCTTTAGCTGCTTCGTTCTGAGCGTCCACTCAGACAACCTCTGTTCTGATATCACATTGTTGTAAACACCTAATAAAAACACAAAAAACAACGAGACCAGTCAGCATGACCGTTGCAACAGCAACACGACCCGCTAATCGACAGAGCTGCGCGGGAGAACTGATCTAATTGGCGCCGCTGTGTAAAAAAATCAGTCGACGTTTGTCAGCCTGCTGTAGAAGCAAGTCTCTCGTTTCCGTCCGGCTCCGTCGGTCCTTCGTGGCGTACGTTACGTTATGAGACCGGCCGGATGTTCGATAGAATCAACCTACCAGGCGACTCCTCCCCACGTCCGACGTAGACCTGAGTTTAAAAGACGAAATAGCAGAGCTGGAGCATTTTCTATTTGCTGAAACACGCAAGCACTTGGTTTGCGAGAGATCCTGGTCTTGGTTTGATACAGAAAAAGTTGACGGTGACTTAAATCACAAGTTTACGCTTTACGTTTTACAGAAACCACAATCTTGCCCAAAGCTTAAACCTGCGATAACTGGGTTGTTGTTTTTTTTGCCCATTCGTGGGGCAGCAGAAACGAGTGACTTTTTCCTTCACTTGAAAAAACATTTCTTGTTTATATAATCCGGGCAGCAATTATGTTTACCACCAAACCGTTTGGCTTGAAGTTTGATATCAGCCTTCAAAGTCCAATATCAGTGGAGTCCAGGAAGTGTTGTTTTGTGGTGTGGTTGTTGTTGTTGGGTCGGTGTGTGTCAGAGTGCGTTGTCCCTGACTTCCAGCCAACTGTGTTTGCTCAGCAGCCTTCCCCTCGGCCCCGGCAGAGAGAGTGAGCGGCAGCAGCCAGATAACGGCCGTCTACAAAGGCAGCAGGTTTTTTAAATGCGGTTAATCATCATCTCTGCTCCGCTTTGTTCAGCGGCTCAGCATGGACGACGAGGATCTGCGATGTTTCCGCGTCGGCCTGCCGACGGAGGCTCACCCATAAACAGTTGTCTGACATTTAGAGAACATTAAAGTTTTTTTGACCCGTGTTTAAAGCAGCATTGATTAATTTTTTGGACGCTTGGAGGCAGCGGAACAAGCTTTAGACCCGACATCAAAATATTATCACTTCATAAAGTTGTTATGACCGAAGTGTTAGCAAAATGTTGCCTATTTACACATCCAGCAGACACAGAGCAACACATTAGCATCTACCTTGAGACCACCTGGCAAATCTAAAGCCCCGTTTGGGCTCTGGGGGAGATTTTAACATTACCCGCCCTGATCGGTGGCGAGCGTGTATCTGGGTAATTTTTCACTTGCTGGCCCTCCTGTAACTTAAAACCTGCCCGGAGCAACGGTTTTTGCTAATGTGATAAATATGGGCCTATTTGGGAACCGATGTGACAACACAGTGCGATATCAGCTACAGGTAGGTAATAGTATTCTCTGTTGAGCCTCGTTGTGAGCCTATATTTGTTTACGTTTTGACAATTTGGCGCCAGTAAAGGTTACCGAATTGGCTATGAGCGGTTCCTTTTTTTTACCGTGTACCCATGGGTGTACAGACAACGATCACGGGATTACTTTGATACTGAAGAAAAACATAAAAAAGTGATGATTCTCAGGCAAGTTCTGAGGTGTCTTTTTTCCTATGATTTCTAAGTGGCTTTATGGAGGTTTATTCCCGCAGGACATGGGAGATAATGATGTTCTTGGGAAGAGTAAATGACCCTGAACGACATCAACATGTGTTTCATGTCTGCGGGTCAGGATTTGACCGAGTTATGACCTGGGGTTTGTCCTGGATGTTGCTTTGATGAACGCTGCTGCTGCTGCTGCTGCTGCTGCTGCTGGAAACGACGCTGAACCCAAGAAGTAGATTTGCAAAAAAAAATGTTTAAAAACCAAAAGAGAAAAGATAAGAAAAGGGCTGATAGACTGGGAGCTATTTCTCAGTGGGTTCATCACAGCTAGTGAAACCTCATATTACACCTGTTCATTTGATTGATGATTAATATGACACCATTGGTTATTGCACTTTCAAAGGCGGTCAAAAAGTGGGGGCAGGTCTTTTATCTCCTGAAAGTTTGCTCCAGCCGACCCCGTCTCCAAGAAATTACATCTCCGTACGACTAATTTGCGGATATGAGGATATGAGGGATTTGGCGAGACGCAAATACGTTGTTACTGAATGTATGACTAAAATGTTCACAGACAACGTATTTATTTTCCACCAGAATTTCTGGTCTTGCTGTAGAATATCCCCCTTGCAGTGACTCCAGCCCTATAAAACTGTTTTATAATGGTTCTGCTTAGACTCTCACAGCACTTGGTTCAGGTTCGGGAGAGATCCTGGTCTGGTTTAATACAGAAAAAGTTCACGCTGACTCCTGACACAAGGTGTTTATTTGCATTAAACCAAAACCACCATCTTTCCCAAACCCTTAACCAAAGTGCCTCTGTTGCCTAAACCACAGAGAGGACTGTGGTCTCCACTTCCCCGTTACTCTGGCACCGTTAATAAACGTGGCTCCTTCATTTATTCAAAAGAATTGTTGTCTCTGAACACAATCCAGCTGGCGATTACTTTTGTAAACGCAAAGTAATTAGGGCGACGATTTAGCAATAAAATAAATTAAAATAAATCCTGTTTAGTTTGGACTCTTAGATTGTTTAGCAGACCATCAGAGGAACTTGGGTCCTGAAAGATGGACAGATTCAGAGAATAGGTACATACGTTCAAACAGACTGTAAAGACATATACTTCTTAGCTTTAATTATTTTTAAGTTCAGTTCAACTTTAAAACTGACTGAGAATCTGTGGATGAGGACGAGCTCATCTCTCTTGTAGCCAGACTTTAATACTGTGGGGAAAAAAAATCACTGCACGTCAACACGAAAATTTTGCCGAGTGCAGCATTGTAGAGGAAAGGAATCTCTCATCTTTGATCTCAGTGTAAGAATAGTTTTCCTGCTCCAATGTTGAAGTGATGAGAACAAACAGTGGATCTCAGGTCTCACAGGGGCGGGGCGTCTTTGAACCGCTGATACTTCCAAAAAAAAACCAAAAAAAAACCAAGAAACAAAAGAAAAAACCAAAAAACGGGTCCATCTTAGATAAACAGCAGTTTGCCATTCATGGACATGTACAATGACGCTTTCTTAAGGCGAAAAGGGCTTAAGAGTCAATCTGGGTGCCTTTCAGACCTCCAGCCCGGCCACCCAGAGAGATCTGGATCTGGGGGTTTGGGCTGGGGATAAAAATTGGCGGGGCAACGGTCAACTACAGCTAAACGTCAGAGTTATTGGCCGAAATCTCATCTTCATTCTCCCACATTTACAGTGCGGAAACACTCTGACTATCCGGCTAAATATTTCACCCCCCCCCAAAAAAAAGGTGAGCTGCAGCGCCACGCGCGGCGCAAAACTCGGCCCACCGCCTCTCCGCCAACCGGCCAAATACAACAAGTCACCAGCAGGTCACCTGATGGTACAGTTTTACAGAGAAAGGGGCTTTAAATGACACGAAACCAGTTATACGTAGCGTTGTCTAATAGCTGGCGACGCAGGCCCGCCACAACAAAAAGGCGCCTGAGACGGCGCCTTGATTCATGGGAACGCCGTGGCTCTGCCTTTGTGGCTGCTCCTCCACTGAGCAAATACTCCAAACTGCTCATTCCCCGCCGGCCCTTTCTCTCCTCCAGCACATTGTTTGTGCCCTCGCATCTCATTCAGGCTGGGGGGGGGGGCAGGTTGCTCGCAGAGCCATTGAGCAAACATGGGAGAAAGGAGCCTGCCATCTTTACTCTGTTCCCAGGAGAACTTGCCTTTTTTTTAATTTTTTTTTATTTGAGCTCCAAGCTGTCGCGCTGAGCCGAGAGTTTGATGTCAGAAAGCTGAATTAATTGCTTTAAGCCGGAGGGGTGGGCCACCCATCACCAAATGCTCCCTGAAATGTTTTATTGGAGATTATTAAAGCTTTCCCGCTACACAAGGTGTACAAATATTGGGCGGCAGAAAGAGTCCAACTCAGTTTTCGGCCTTTTATTTATGGACTTTGAATCATTTCAAAGAAAAACTCTGGATGCTTTGCTCGCCCTCAGTGAGCGGTTTTCGAGGATTATGTTTAAAGATTATTTTAGTTGTGCCTTTCCTCCGGAGAGAACCAGGTACACGAGAAACGGAACATAGTTGGCGGAGGACGGTGGTAACGTCGGAGCACGTTGGCGCCCACTGACTACAAATCATACACTTGACATGACAGAATTTAACATTAGGTTCTATTCATTTCATTTCATTCCTCGTGTTGTGTGATACCGCATCTCGCTGCGGTGCAAGCGCCGGCTGGTCTGAGATGTCTCGCTGGAGTTAGGACCCCGTAGTGTCCCTCCTCCCCTCCCGTCCTGCCCCTTCGAACCGCGAAAGAACCGACCGCATGCGTGGCAACCTTTCCTCAGAGAACCTCCGACGGCTGCTCCAGAAACCAAGCAGGTGAGTGGACAGACGGGCGGGTAAAAGAAAGGCTAAGATCGAGAGCAGCAGGGGCAGAGACGTGTCTTCCCCCCGGGAGGTCAAGCTCCGAAAACACTGGATCCTACACTTCCCATAATGCAGCTGGGCGACATCTTTTGATTAGACCCTCGCTGCCTGGTAAAAGGAGGCAGAATCAGCAGAAGCTAATTTTGATCTGGCTTTTGAAGCCTTGTTATATTTTTTGATCTTTGGTATTGATGCGTGTTTTTCCTTGTTGGTTTTATTGTTCTGAATGATGCATCATAGTCGCTCCCTAACTCTAACCACGCGGTGACGGTGCCCGTGACCTCGACAAAGGAGCCTTTTCTAACCCGAACCACTGTTCTTCCCCTGCACATGACGGAGTCTTTTGGTGCTCACACCTAAGCAAACCTTAACCGAAGCGTTGTCACGTCCCACAAAGGCTTTCATTTTTGAAGGGGGCGAAGTCACCCAGTTGACGGAGGCATCAGAAAATGCTGGTGTCTGGAGGCCGTTGGAACGACAACGGTATCTTGACCTTTAGCATAAGAACTCGTAGAAGATCGTAGTTGTTTTTAGAATTTCATTCATTTTTTTTAAACTCTAAACTCTAATTATAAATTTAAACGTGCTTGCGACTGTATTACCTGAAATCCTATTTAATTATTTGTATTCCACTCTGATCTGGTATTTCTCGGTTACGTGTCCTTGTAAAGCATTTTGTAACTTGTTCTTGAAAAGCGCTCTGTAAAATAAATACTGCTCTAGACAAGGTTAGACAACAGTCTAAAAAAAAAAATGTTATTTTGTGTTAAGATTCATCTTGCAGAGACACCGCAGAAAGAATATCTACTTTCCAAACGGGGTATTCAGAGAATTTACTCGAAACCACTGAGCAACAGAACTTAAATTTACTGCAGTTCAACTAAGACCATTTGTCCCTCTCCTCACCCGTCCGTCCTCCCCCTCAGACGGACTAAGTGATGATAAAGAGCTCCCTCTGCATACAAAGACCTCCTCACCAAAACCACCTCACGCTAAAATCCCTGCTGCCACCTTTTCTGACCCCCCCCACTTAACATCCGCGAGCGGGGTCATTCGATGTAAAGCGCACGGTGGAGTGATAAACACATCTGTGCTGTATGTTATCAGCAGATTAGGGGCTCTTTGTTAAGGAGGCCGCAAACACTGAGCATGCCATCAAAAAGTCCCGAACAAAGAATCTGACATCAGAGGGGATAAACCTGCTTCCTCTGGGATTAAATATTAGACAAATCCTTAAGTTTGTCCCTTTTAAAGTGCGGGAAATGTAGTTTCTTTCTAACAAGTCCCCAAATTTACAAGATACTATGAGTTTTGTATAGCTGACTAATTATTTCTTAGAGTAGGAATCCAGATGTTGGTCTGTTATGTATAAATGACCTGCCTTCACTGACAGAAACAAAAAATGACCAATTTTTAAATGGGGTCTGGTGGTAATTTTGCATTCTGGTTGGTAGAAAAGCATTATTCGGGACCGAATCTGGTTTTCAGCCTCGCGATGAGCCGAATTCCATGGCTTTACAGAGAACCCTAATACTGGCAGATCTCCCTCAGTGCTCAGAACCGGCGGGTAAACATTGCCTGTAAGGCGAACTCATCATGTGTAAACAGAAATTCGACAGAAAGTCCGACTGGAATCTGGCGGTCGTTTCGCATCCAGTTAAGAGAAAAAGATCAGATGGTGAAACTCACACGGGCTGATCTCAGGAGTTTACTGAGAAAACATCATGGCAGCCAGCGTCTTCTCTGGTTTAACCGCAAAAATCTTAAAATCTACAAAGCATGACTGAGGGGAAAAAAAAAAAATCTGTGTTTCCTCAACTGACAGGAAACCAGCTGCTTTGTGCAAAACATCCCCCAAGATTTAGATCAATCTAGCAGGCGACATGTCAGGAAGACTCCAGGTGATGCTTGTAGTTTACTCTAAGGGTGGTGGTGGTGGTGGTGGTGGGGGCAGGTATTCTGCCAGACTCAGGAATACTTGTTATTGGGGGAACAGAATAAATATATTGAGCACAGAAATCAGTTCTTAAAACCTGCATCAACTGATTTTGTTTAACCTTTTAAATTTGATATGATGAACTTGTTAGCGTTATTGAGGTGTCATCCAGTGTGTGTGTGTGTGTGTGTGTGTGTGTGTGTGTGTGTGTGTGTGTGCTGTGACTTTTGTAAATTGAAAACTGGATTACAGCTACGATGATTAATCGATTTCTTGATTGACAGACGATTAATCTGCAGATATTCTGATAATCGATTAATTGTTTTAGGAGCGTTTTCAAGCACAACTGCCAAACATTTGACGGTTCCTCCTCCTCAGATGAGAGTCCTGACTATCCGGCTAAATATTAATAGAGTCCTATTATTCAGTAATGAAAAATCATTGGTTTCTCCCCCACGGATATGAGGTAAAATACATTTTCAGAAATGCGATGACTGACACACAGACTGAGGGAAACCGAAGCAAACGATGAAAACCGATGTGAAGCGCGCACGCACACGCGCACACACACGCACACACACGCACACACACACACACGCACACACACACACACACACACACACACACACACACACACACACACACACACACACACACACACACACACACACACACACACGCACAAAGACACAGACAGAGAGAGAGAGAGAGAGAGAGACACAAACACACGCACACACACACACACACACACAGACACACACACACACACACACACACACACACACACACACACACCAGATTACTCTGTGCTGTAATCCCTTATGCTCTCCTCCGACGGACTGTCGGGATACTGAGTACTTCACAGACCCGACAACATTTGAACTTGTGTAACGCTCTGTTCTACTTCATCTCACCTCGTTCTTCCCCAAACGAACAGATTTTGACTCGACCTTGATCCGGACCAGGACGGTGTCCTGAGATGGAGACGCATGAAAAGGGACGCGTTTATGACACAGTTCACGTCCGTCCACAGGAGCAGTGGAGGCACTGGGGTTTTTATTGAGGGGGCCTCTCTCCGAGGGCGAGGTCGGCTGAGGAGCAGACCAGTGGCGCCATCTACTGGACAGGGTACAGGCACACAGTGTTACTGCGCCGACACGCCGCCAACTGACTGCAACACGGATTTCTCCAAATCAGTGGCGACTAATGCAGAGTTTAAAGTCTCCGGGCAGAAATGTTGTTACCAGATTCTCTCTTTCAAACCCTTTCGAATAAAAAGTTGTTTTGTTTTGTTTTGTTATTTTTGGCAAGAAAAGGAGACACTGAAGGAGAAGCGGAGTGAACAGAACTGGGACAGCGTCTGCTTTTACCATCATAAAAAGTTAGAGTCTGTGAGCCTGTAGATGAAGAGCCTCAATGACAAAACATCAGTCCAACAGCCAATCGCAAATCTCCAACTGTAACAATCAAATGTCATAAAAAGTCTAGAGACGATGAGACTATAAAAGCCGTAAAACTGGCTCACCCCCAGCTACAAAAGCCTCCACAGCTTTTTTTTATTTTTTTAATTTTGGTCAGTATTTCTATTATTTCTAAATTCCAGAGAGATTGTTACTATTTGTAAGACAGTGATACTCTGATTTTATTATGCCACCAAAAGCCCCCCCCCCAAAATTCCCACATTTCATTCTGTACACGGATGTTTTTGAAATGAATTTATCATCTTCACTCAGTTTCAAAATGTTAACAGCTAGAAAGAGTTTCGGTCCTCTATGATAAAACCATGAAGTGCAGTTTCAAAGTGGCCATAACTGATATTTTTATGATAACAATACATCAAATGACAATGTGAGAGGTGTCTGCGGTGGTGATGAACCTACAGCCCCCCCACCCTCGGCCTCACGGGGCTTTACAGTGGGTTTCGGCGCTCATTGTTAATCTGTCCGGTCGAGTCTCGCCGCTCTCGCGGCGTCGTTTTCGGGCCGCAGCAGGCAGAGGTTTTTCTAGGGTTGGCCGTGGAGCGCGAATCACAACGGCAAATGGGAAAACCAAACAAGAAATCAGCCAAGACAACGGCAAAGCAGAAAACCCAACGAAACTAACCTCTACCGGAAAAGGTCGGTGCCTGCTATCGACGAGGACGGACGCGGTGTCCCACTTTTTAACAGAAACTTGATATGCTGTCAACCTTTCACAATGATCAACAGCACAATTGCTGTTGTTTCGTCGTCGTCATGATTCGCACTTCACGGCCGCCGCGGTTTTAACGGAAACTGCTCTAAAAACGGAGGGCACACTACCTGCTCAGCAGCAAACAGCAGACGGACACAGTCAGAGACCGGCTGGTGGACGCGGTGGAGCTTTTATCTTCGAGTTGGTGGAGACCAAAAACAGAGCTAAAAGAGAGAGAATGTTGGACATAGAATTATCAGGTGGAGACAAAGACAACTCCAGATGAATCATCATGTTGCTCTGAAACTACTGATGTGGAAATAAACAACTGTTGGATCACAAGTTCAAAATATGAACTTAAAAGGTCACAACATGGCAAATCGGTTATTGCAGGTTTAAAGTACTCTAGATGGGCATTAAAGGTGCTCTAGTTTTTGTCACTATGGAGCAATGTGTTGATGTGTGGGCCCCCATTTTGTTTATATCGCGTGCACGGGGACGGAAGCGAAGAGGGACACGTCCCTTCCAACCGCAAGTGCCGTGACGAAAAAGTGTAATGTTTGTAAAACTCAAAGAAGAATAAGAGCAGGTGAAGTAAGGAGGCCCGCGTGACCAAGGCGGCAGTCAAAGCAGGGACACTGAGCCCGACCGCGTCTATCGAATGAGAGCAGGTCTACATAACGTCCCCTTAGTTTCACACTGTTCCACTCATCAACAGTTGGTGGTGGCAGTGTGACAAGCAACAGCGCTGTTCCGGCAAAATACGGAAAAGAAGCGTTTTTGCCGCCATTTTACTGCCTTCTCCGGTTTAAACTGTCGAGCTCGCGGTCTGAAGCGGGGCTCCATTGCACCGGTAATCACACCCAGACAGTGATGCGACAGGGCCCGGGACCACACCTGCACATCACTGCAGCAAGCTGAGGAGTTGAGCCACTGACGGTCAGCAAAAACAAGATTTTCAGGGGGAATCAAGTTGCTCCTTAATGACCGCGGAAATGATTTCAACACATTTGTTATGCCTGAAGGACACACACAATGTGTTTTGGCGAGAAACACATTGTGTGTGTCCAGTGTAAACACAACTGTGTTTCCTGTAAAACTCATGAGCGGTAGAAACATTTCCTGATTCAATACCCGCGTGTTCCAACTAAGAAAGTCAGCTTACAAGAGGTTTTAAAGCTGTTTAATTCTCTGCCCACAGTTTTAGGATGGCTGGTTAGATGCTGGCGCTTAGGAAAGGTAATGAGGAAAAGGAGAGGGAGGGAAGGAAATGAGGGAAACAGATCACATCCCCAGTCTCAGATTTCCTCCGGTCTCATTCTGCATTCAGCAGCATGATGCTTCGGTCTACCCTCCAAATGGGAATCGGAGAGAGAAATCCCTTTAAGTCGGTAACTCTGATGGGGGATGAGGCGGCTCGTTATGACGACCAGCTGCGGTGTCAGACTTCCAAATCGAGTCTTAATGTTCGAAAAGCCGAAAAGTCATCTTCTGCCAGAGAGAGCAAAGCTTCCGTAAAGCTGTTCGCCCCCCCCCGCTCGGCTCGCCGCGCTAAGCCGCCGCGACCGTGCGAGCAAAACCGGAAAAAAACTAAATATAGTGGAGGGTGACGTCAGCGGCGCGGGCACAGCGTTCACCTGAGGCGCCTGTGATGCCTCATTTGGCCGAACTGGGCTGAAATAACAAGTGTTCACAAGAGTCACAGTGAAAACAGAAACATAAAAATGACTGAAGTGCATTATGGATACAGTGGAGCATTTTATGAAGTAGCGCAGGAAATCCACCTGTCTGACCAGGCTAAATTCTGTTACTGAAGGGGGACGGAAAGCTCTCCCAGCAAACGCGTATGTGTGCCGTTGACCCCCGTCTCATAACTATCTGCAAACCGTGTTTCTTTTGTGTACAGTTTACATTCTGACAGAACGTCAGGTACAACAAAAGTTGATGGTGTAACCACTGCTAATGAGTCACAATAGCTTCGTCCATTTTTAGACTCTTTTTTTTTTTTTTAAGATCTGTGCATATTTACTTTGTCTCCCGTTGAAATAAATGGATTTGTCTGCAAAAATCGGGGGTTTTAAATGAAGGTTTGATCGGACCTTTTACGGGTGGAAGAAGACATGAGACTGTGTGGTAGCTGAATGCTAATGTTAGCGTTCATCTATAGCCGATCGCCAGATTAAAGAAACAAAAAACAAAAAAAACAAGTCAACGAAGAAAAGCCTGAGGAAAACTTAAGTCGACAAAGTTTGGGGTTTGACTGATGAAAGCCAGAGTATTTTGAGTTTTCCAGTATTGCGCACCCTTCAGGCCACAAGAGTGCAGGACACTAACATGGTATGTCGGTGGCGAGCGGCAGTAAAACCGTATGCATAATCATCCTCCCAAAGTATCAAGGTGCAGGCTACATGAAGCTGATGATTTATGAAATCAGGAAGTGTTTACTTACCTCGCTTTGATGATAATATGGTGATGCTACGTGAGTATCTTTACAGTAAATAAACAAAAATCCAACAGCTCAGATGTGCGTTGTATCGTGACAGCAGCGGGAATAAGAAATAACCTGAGGAGATAAAAAGTATTTAAATCAAAATGCAAAACAATTATCAACACGGACAGGCACTCAAAGTCGTGTAACTTAACCAAACTATGACCAGGGGGGGTCTCTCCAAAGTTAAGGGGCAGCAGGAATCAGGAGTAATATCCACAGGCCAACAGGCTAACAGGCTAACAGGCACGGAGGCTACTGCCTGACTTTGGTACGTGAACGGATCAGACGAGCCCCAAATCTCCCGGTCGGTCCCTTCGGCGCGCAGGCAGCAGTTCGTGGTGTGCGGGAAGCGACGAGGGCAGCGAGCCTGCACGAGAACTGGTATCCGCAACCAGCCGGGTCGAGTCGAGCGTACGGGTTTGAGCGGGTTTGTAGTGCCGAACGGTCTCGGCAGCAGGATCGCGCAGCTATGCGAAGTCCAGCGGGGAAAACTCTATGTTGCTGCACTGCTTGAAGCTAAACTTGGTCACGCAGTACTCAAGTGAGTTTGAAACAGTATTTGAGGTTGTAATGCTTTAGTTTACATGGCTGACGGGTAGTTTGGTAACATATAAAAGCCAAGTAGGCGGGAGAAGGGGAAAGCTGTTGTCAGTGCTGGACTTGAGGACGGGCATGTGGCTGTTTTCCTAGAGGCAGCTCATACCACACAAGCGATTTGTCTGTTCATGTCTGATCAGCACAACTCACTGCATTGTTTTTCATTACTTTTCTTGGCACGTTTTTATTCCGATCATCGCTAAATCATGGTTGAAGATACCTGAAGTATTTGTGCTCCAGTGTACGAGCATACTAAATCAGAAACCGCAAACTGGACAGAAACAGTGATGTGTGCCGGAATAAGGTCTCGGGTCTTCTGAGGTCAGCGTCTGCACAGTGAAGATAGACGGGTCCAGTCGGCCGTCCAGTTTTGGGTTCAGAACATTTCACTTGGTTACTGCATTTGTGAGCTTTGGAGTCAACGCATTAAACGGTACCAGAGGGAACGTGCGATGTATTGCACCCTCGGCGGGCTCAACAGCCAAGGAAAACATACAGTGGGTGGTGTCGCCTCGTGGGTCTGAGGCGAGGATATTTGTGTAGATGACTGGACTGTGCGGTCTGGTTCTGGCCGAGTACGAGCCCAGAATTTTTCCCGACAGGCCTTACAGGAATTCTTCGCCGGACGAGAAGCTGAAGCATCAGAGGAAAATTGTTCAGGAGAATTTATTCACGAGGCGACTTTATCCTCTTCATCCTGGCTGATTCACTGCAGGGTCGGTCACTAACTCACAAACTGTGTTCAAACTCACAGGGCTGTATTTTAAATTCTAAGTTTCCAGGGTCACCATATGCGGCGTGCCGGGGTGATGTCTATGAAATATGCGCAAGACATCTGGAATATTTTAGCACAAAATATGGGATGTGGAATATTTCACTCATTTTGTCTACCTTTGGGTTTGCTTAGTCAAAGCCAGTCCATCATACTTTATAAGATCGCAATATTGTTTGTATGTAAAATTTTAATCTATAAAAGAAGCTGCCCAGATAAATGATAGTGGAGCAAAAGGTACAAGGTTTTCCTCTGAAATACTCCAGGTCAAGCCCAAATGTTACTGTCCTACATTACAATACATGACATTACATACTTTCAAATTAAACATAAAGGTCATATAGATAAGGGTGGGTCCATAAGCGGTGGGGGGCCGGTGTAAAACCCACAGAAGCAACCATGTGTCCTCGAAATTACGCATATTTAGAGCTGAACTGAAGTTTTGGATGAAATGTAATTGTGGCCAATTACGTCTTCTAATCATGTAATGAGGACGTGTTGTTAATTTACGTATCTGGCGAGTTGCAAATATGTTGATAACGAACAAATCGTTAAAATGTTCGCAGGCGACATATTTGTTTTTGTCAAAATGTCCGATCTTGCAGCACAACATCGTAGTGACTCCAGCTTTATTGAACTGTTTTATGGTTCCGTTTAGACTATCGCAGCACCTGGTTCAGGTTCGGCAGAGATCCTGGTCTGGTTTAAACACAGAAAAAGTTCAGAGTGACTTTCAGACGCAACCTGTTTATTTACATCTAGTCTTTCTGTAACCTTAACCAAAGTGCTTGTGTTGCCTAAACCGCAGACGGGGGCCCTCGGATGCCAACGCCGCTCTCGGGTGTGACGGTCGTCAGTTTTATTGAACTGTAATTTCTAGGACAAAGGGCTGTAGCAAGACGCCATTACAACCGCGCCCTGAGATTACAGCCACTATGTTTACGAAGGAAATAACAAACCCAGCCATATATGAAAATATCCAACTTTGGCACTCTCAATAGTGGTCTCAAAAAAAAAAAAGTCAATGACCGATAGGTTCTCTAAAACTAAACGACACAAATCTATTGTTTGTCGGTCTCTTCCGAAACAACCCACATGAGCATTTTCTGACCGAACACGCTTATCGTTAAGGCTTGGAAAAGACTGGGCAACAACAAACTACGTGGGTGAGGTTATGGAAAGATCACGGTCATGGTTAGAAGGGAACTGTTTCCTGTCTGTCGATAGGAAACCTTATGCCAACAGTGTCAAAGTCACGCGCCGTCTTGACTCATGTGTGTGTTGCTTGCACATATATCGGCACAGATATCAGTGACCCTGGCCCTGGCGTTGCTCGGCATTGGAACAGAACCCCGTTCTGTGGAATCGCCCACCCCCCTGTCACGGGCTCCTCCTCCGCTCTTTTCGAGTCTGGGTGAGACGAATTGTACAAATGGGGATAACAGCTCACACATTTGGACGGTCCCTGCTCAAAGGCATTCATAGTGTTGCACAGATGAATGTAGTGGTGTGAAAAGTAATAATTTTTTTTTTTTTAAAAAGACAGCGACGTCCAAACTCTGCCTGCTTTCACACCTCTGCAGACCAATAACTGCGTGAAGTGGATGATTTTTTTTCAGTTTTTAAGAAACTGGAAAAACACATTGTGAGGTACTGAAATGCAGAAAAAAAAAAACTCAGCTGTCGGTTAGCAAACTCATTACCTCAGCTGCTAGTAGGACAATGGGTGGACAGTGTCTTTTCAGAAGACCATAGGCTTCTGTCTCACAAGCCATTCTTCTTTAGTAGAGCAGTTTATACTGTGGCAGTGGAGGTTAAACTAAAGTGGTTGGTGCAAAACGAATGAATAACCTACAATAGTTTCCTCCATTTTGGACTCAGGCTCTCGTTTCCGTCAACGGTCAGCACTGTCCTGATGGTCAGACTATTTTCTTTGTCCCGCACTGGCTGCAATCAGCTGTTTTCACCTTGAGGCTTTCGCTACCAAAGCGTGGTTCTTTACCCCCTGTTACAGCCGCGGTGTAAAGCATCACCGTGCTGTGTGCAGAACACGCCGCGACCGTAGAGTCAGAAGCTTCCAAAGTGAGTCTCCCTCTCCATCTTCGGTCCATCGGCCCGCCGACGGGCTCAAAGTGTCTCAAACGGATGATAAATGTGAACTTTCCCCCTAAACATAAACACAGTCAGTGTTTTCAGCTGTGGACGATCCCGCCGGGAGGAGCGCAGACCACTGCAGAAGGAACTTTTTCTTTTCAACTATTTTTACTGCCTCCATTCGACTCCCAGTTGCATCGTTTTGGCCGAATGTGAAGAAAGACCGGCGCTTGGCCCTCACAAGATGTTTTGGCAGCTTCTTACGCAGGTGCTTTTGCAAAATGTGGTGCGAGCGTGAAGGTCGTGGAGCAGAGTTACATGATTTGTATCAATGTGTTTTTTTTTTTTTTAATTGCTGTAAATTATGCGTCTGAGAGAGAGAATCTGTCGTTGGATGAGTTTAAATTGTAGTTCCAGACTAAAGGCTCCTTCTTCATGTATTTTAAATTTGATCTCAGAAGAATATTCGGTGTCGGAACTAACAGGGTTCATATGGGGATCGCTGGAATACTTGCTGGGAAGGTGAGGAGGAGGTTACGAGAGCACACGGCTTTTCACACGGTTCGTTTTCCGCTGTGATTCCCTCAAACACCGTTTAAAGTCCCGTCTCTGTGGCTCGGCAAAGACGGATTCCCCTCACCACCACTACGTGGAGGTGAGGGTTTTTCGCACTAGATGGCAGCACTCTGCAGGTAATCCTCACACTGTGGGACTGGACAGACACTGAACGCCTCCCACTTCTGCCCCTGAAATAAAACTGAACGTCCATCGTGTTGTTTACACAAACTGTCGCCTCACCGTTTCCCCCCTGATGTGTCTGTTCCTGCAGACTAATGTTTCCACGTCCAGTACTTTCAATTACTGTGTATTTCTGTGTATAAATATACCCTTTACCACTTTCTCCCAGAGACTGTTAGAAAATACTGTAAGCAAATAGCCAGATGGGCCATCGGGCCAAAAACCTCAACTCTGTCCACAAAAAAAATCCCATAATTTTAGGAGGAAGTTGTCGTGAAATTATGGCCCCGCTACCTTTTCCTCTAGCGCCACCCCCCAGATAAACTTGACACCTTCAGCCCCACCACTGATGTAAACAGCTGAAGCGTCGCTGCGTTGCTTGTTTTGTCCAACAGTTTGCAGTGCTGGCTGAAAGGACCGCGTACGTATACAGCACGCTGTAAGATTGGACCCGTCCTGTGGGATTATTTCAGCCCTGTATTGTTTCTGCAGCGGAGGAGAAGAAAAAGAGGCCGATCCACGTCTCCATTATTCCACCATGATATCACGAAGTCAGTTCCACCCATGTGTGTTATTGCTTCTGCCTGTTGTGTATACTGAAGCAGCCCAACCAGCGACTGGCCATCTTTGAACTCGCCGACAGCCTCTGAGGCCTGTAGCCGCACGCCCGCCCTCCGACGTCAAACGCTGGCCAACCGGGCCGCGGTGACTGTACAGGGAGAGGACCGCAGACAAAACAGACGGGTGAGGACTCCCACCCCTTCAGATCTGTTACTGTCTGTTTCTGACCCCCCCCACCCTCCCCTCTCTGGATCTGGACCCAGCACACCCAGAGGACTGCAACTGCTAATGCAACCAGCTCAGGGCGAGTTTGGCAGCTTTCTTATTTTCACAGCCTCTCCATCTGCTCTGGCTGCTGGGAACACTGTCACCATCAGCCTCAGACCTTAGACCGGCATGTTCAGAACACAATGCAGGGGCTCAATGTACAGCAGGGCGGGTTTAAACCGTCAACACCAACGCCAGGCAGCAGAAAAAGCCGTGGATGGGAACAGATGGGAAGGAGAGAAATGTACGAGCAACAACATCTGTAATGTTTCTCTGTTGATCTCATGTAGTTGAGGGTACAAACGACAGTTATTTTCTCATCAATCCATCTGCGCAGGATCTGAGATGAATCCATTAATCTTTTCTTATATAAAATGTCAGACGAGATTCAAACAGCTCATCGGAATTTTCCAAGAGCTCACGGTGGCATCATCTAACTAGTGCTGTGTCGTTTGCGAACAAATCTTTTGGTTTGAACGAACTGAACCGAATCACCTCCTGAAACCACCCGTGCTCAGTCGGTACCGTTGAGCTCTCAAGTCAGTTGCCGGCGAACGTGCAGGGATACACCCACTGAGCGGGGGATTCGAGTCCTTCGTTCACAGGAGGAATGGGGTGTGTTCAAGACGGCAAATACACAGCTGATTTGGGTCGCTAGCATTTAGCTGCAATGACTCAATAGCATTGGTTATGGACTACAATCCTGATCTATGAGATTATCTAGACACACACACACACACACACACACACAGCTAAAATATACGTGGTGTACATACAGTAGTAGGGTGGGGCTTCGTTTTATCAGCTTTCAGTTTGCAAACGGTGACTTCATCCAGCTAAATCCTCTGCTTCACCGGCGACTGTTATCAGTCCAGCAGCGAACGAGCTGAACTGACTGTTCGGCCACGTTTCAGCTCAGTGAGTGGGACTGCGCAGTGGGAGGCTCTGGTCAGGCTCTGAACGAATCTTTTTAGTGAACCGATTCTAATGGGTCAGTTCACTGAAAAGAACGGTTTTGCCCATCACTACATCTAATGTCTCTTTTTTTGTGCAGAAAGTAAATAATTTCATCTGTGTTTCTGTATACAGTTAATATTCGCAGAAAAAAAGACGCCAAGATTGAATATAAATCAAAGATCAGGCATGTTAAGGACGAATTTTTGTTGAACTGCCATTATTATGGAAGGAAAACATAACCAATTATATCAAGTGTTATTTGATACACACTTCTGAAACCAGTATTATGCTTTTGTGCATTTTAGAACATTTTACTGATTAAAGACAAACTGTTTTCATGTCATATTTGTGAATCGAATCTTTGCTGTCTGGTCAAAAAGTGCAGGAGCGTTGACTGCGTGCAGCTTCCGCGCGTTCACACTGATCAGAAAGCATCAGATCTGAGTCACTCAGGAGGGGAATGAAATCTAAATTTGGGCGCTTTTAGCTGCAGGATGCAGCTTTTCGTCCTGAGCACGGAAACCGTTTTCTTCCCTCGTGAATTCGGGCTCACGTCACGAGGTTGAGAATGTCAGAAAATCCTCGGTGGGACTATTTCTTCGCGTGGTTGGATATTTTCCATGAGCGATGGCGTGATTATCTTGGCTATTTTCACATGCCAGCCCCCCGTCCAACACACCAGAGCATCCCTGAGCTGCAGTAACTCATCTGGGGGGAGATTTATGACTCTCTGCTGTCGGTCCGCAAGGCAGAGTTTTTTGGGATTTGACCAATTTGCTGTAACTTCAGTTGTTTATAAGAAGAAAGTCCTTGTTTGATTCAGGCTTTGAATTTTAACCCCGTTTTCACCTCTTTCCAGCAAATATTTGTCAAGCTGCTGTAGTTGGAGCGCGCTTGCATTCGTACACACACACACACACACACACACACACTGTCCTACTCCTGCTTCGCAAATGTAACACGTCAGATATGAGTGACCTGTGGAAACAGTGTTAACTGGCCTCCGCGGACCCTTTTGGCACCGGCACGGTGGGTGGTCCAGCCACGATTTTCCATTACACGTCTCTTCACGACGACCCGCAACGTCTTTGACGAATGAAGAAAGATACCTGCAGATTAATTTGACTCGGGGGCTGATGGAAAAGTTTAATCCGAAGCTGCGGTTGTTTTTCACACACACTCACCGTCGCAAAACACAACTTTTGTAACTGAATGTAAATCAAAAGCCAAGCTGTGGCAAAGGTTTTTCACTTTTTAGGGAAAATGTAACTGTGATCGTACCAATCGGAACTAAACATATTTCGATGTGTTTGCGAGTGTCACAGATATTTGGGTTTTGAAAACACTGCTTGATCCCTCAGAATATTTCCGTTTTTTCCACGGTGATCAGGTTTCAGAGTGGTTGGTCGTTCCGGGCCTTAGGTCGTCTTAGTTTGACAGTGAACACAACCATTCTTAGAAAAACCTAAGGGTCTATTCATCTTTCTTGATTTGGTGGGCACCTTCAGACGTCTGCCTCGGACAAAACTTGAGTAAATGATGAGCAAATAGATGGAGTTTTGTTTTTGAAACAGCAATGTCATCCTGTCCGTAGTGGAGTCGGATCAGACGGCGCTTGTGTGTGTGTTTGATTTAAATCGATTCATTTATTCGTCGTTATTTGGTCATTTAAACCGAAGGACTTGTTGTAGCTGATGAGAGACATGAGAGCTACGACAGAAACCTTACATTGGACCCCGAGGAGCACGTGCAGATGTTTCTCTGCCGGGCTGTAGCCTCACATTGATGGTCGTCCAACAGGACCTGAAAACAGCATTAGTTTTTTCTTAACCTCTTGTTTTGTTGGAAGACCTGCAGATGTTTGGCTCTTGATGCTACGGGCAAAGACGTTGAAGTTGGTTGACTACGCTGCGACTTTTAGCTCTTTACAGCTCTCGTTCCAAGCGAGTTTTTCTCACCCTTGACTCTCGCTGTACGTTTGATTCCTGGTTACAGTACATACGTTAGACAGCCACGACATCCAGACCCCGGGTCCGGTGTCTAGGTACAGTCCTGCTGATTTGTGAGATCAACGGCGCCGTATTTCTGGGCTTCACTTGCCTTTTTAAAACCAGTGACATGAAACCGCGTATCAGAGCGTCACCGTCCTCATCTGCTGTTGATCAGCCGTCTCTTTTTATGTCCAACTGGAGGTTTTACTGCTGCTCTCCACCCTGCAGAGCCTTGAGGATTCAGGTTCACCCGGACGCGGGTCATAAACAGGTTCCAACTGTATTTACGAAGATGTAATGTGGGCGAAATGATCAAATGCAGACATATTTAAAAGAACAGAGGAGAATTAAAAAATGTAAATCAAAAAAAAAAAAAAATTTTACCAGAGCTGTCTTTCGTAATACCAAACATTTGAAACTGAGATGACTTTCAATGACTAAGATGTATCATTAGTGCAAGATTGTACAGTTCTCTTTAGTAGCATTCGTGGTCATGTTTAGATTAAATGTGGATTACGTCATAAAAACATAAAAAACGTCGAAGGTTATTGCATTTTTTGAGCAATTCAATCATTTATTGTATAAAATTGGTCGATTCTATTGTGGTTGTTTGTAAACGGTCAGTTAATCTTCGGTAGATTACAGTTCTACGTAGCAGTTGAAGAGTGGGCCATGCTTCTGAGGAGTAATTTAATAATGGAAAATACTGTATTCTATGAAATTACACAAGTTAGTTCGTCCATTCGCAGACTGTTAAGCCCCGTGAAGCCATAAAGACACCTCTTCAATTAGGATATTCTTTGAATTGCATTTGCAAATTGAATTTGCACTTGCTAACTGTCGATGGAAGGCAGTTTTCTATCAGCAGGCATCACCAACGTTAGTGCCGGTGGAGAAGAAAGAGTGAAATAGGCGACGCGCACTGCAGCCGGTCTCGCATGAATCTGTTTTATATCTGCTAATGACTGCCACTGTGCTGCTTAGCTGCAGGTGAGGAATTTTTATTGTTTTTCCAGACTTTAGATCAAGGTGACAATACATTACCGGCCAAGGAAAAGCCGGAGAGGTTCTCCCAGTGTGGTTACAAAATAACAGTGATTACCTGAGATTTACTGTACTATCAACAGCACAGAGGGAGTACCAATAAGCTGTATTATTGTTTATGGACTTTCAGCTGAATCATATTATGGTAGGAGATTTTTACAAATTTCCGTCGTGATAATTTAATGATTCCAAACCAGCTGAAATTATAAAGAGAACCAGAGACCATCTCGTGATGAGATCATCAGCGGCCGCGCTGACGTTCCGAGGCCATGAATATTCAGCACCCGTGGGTCGGACCGCACCCGTTTCGATCCCCACTACGCACCGTTAAAGTTTTTAGGACTGCGGGTTGCGCGGTCGTGACGCTATCGCGGTGAAAAAAATCTGTTCACGGACAGACGGACGTATGAACACCTGCGAAAGTTCCTTTTACACCAGGACCGCGTTTTGCCACGATGACCCAGACGCGCGCAGACTCACAAGGTGAAAACAACAGCAGCCACCCTGTAGCGGCTGGTAATCAGCAACAGTTGTTAGATAATATAGTGGAACAGTGGAAAACAAAGAACTGCTTCGAACATTGGTCATTTTGTTTGTGACTTTACACACGCGCCGTATTGTGATGTTTCAAAGTTATGAAATACCCCTCATTAATATCAGGGCTGCAACTACTGATTATATTCTCGATCGATCGATTATTTATTGTGTTTATGAAACATCAGAAAATAACGAAAAACGCCTGGAATTTTCTCACAGCCCAAGGTCGTCTTCGGATGTCTCGTCTTGTTCCGACCACCAGACCAAAACCCTTGATTTGTACCAAACCTGCAAAAACACCAGCAGAAAAGATTCATTTGTTCATCTTTGACCAGCACCGGTTGCAAAGCAGCGCGGGGTCATGGGGCAGGGCGCAGCTTTGGCCTGTCAGCGCATTCAAGGACAGATTCCCGGCAGATTACTTTGTTACTCGAATGGCATGTTTCTTCCCCAAAGTTTGACAAAAAAAAAAATTCTCTGAACAGGGTCCACTTACAGGAAATGTTCTGGAGCTTCTCGGCCACATCTCCTGGCCTTCTGGGGGATGGAGTGCGTTCAGTTGTCAGCGGGATGGCTCAGGCGTCATCTCACGACCTTTACATGAGATTCTGGTCAAGATTTCAGTCACAGTTGTGCTGAACAGATGGTCGTATATGAACTAAACAACGGATCCACCTGCTGAGCAAATTCAGCAAAGAAGGCCGCATGACACCAGGAAAATTTCCAGTGAGTGGATGTGTTTTTTTTTGTCGCACTACTATTTCCAGTGAAACCAGTGAAACCAGTGAAAGCTCCTCCATCCTAAAGGTCAATTTTGTAATTTCCATGCCTGCAAGGACCTGCTTTGAGACGCATGACATAGCTGTCGTCATCCGCCCTGGTCCTCGAGGGTTCGCGTGGACCCCTTAAATCCGTGTGCAGCCTGAAATTTTTTGACCGTGCGAACCGTACGCATAAGCAAGTGCGCCAGACACCAAAACGGATTTTCCTTGTTTTGAAGAGCGGTTGTGCGAGGAGATCTGGCATCATCCGCGTTTGCGATTCTTCTTTTGAACGATACAAAGACGGCAAAATGGCGTCGAACTCGCGCAAATGCTCGGGAGAGATGAAAATGCTTCTTCTTCTTCTTCTTCTTCTTCTTCTACTTCTTTATTTTTAAAGCGGTTGGCAAACAACGTTGTGGTGCATTACCACCACCCACTGGAACGGAGTGTGGATCGGGAAATGCGAACGGCGGATCCTCAGTTGTAGCGTGAATGGAACCGTGCGCGCGGAAAAGTACGTCCAAGTCTCTGTAGCATTTTAACCTCTGCCCAGTGTTTTGTCATTTGGTAAAGCTTTCAGTCTGGCTGAGCTCAGTTTATTCCTGCCTGACATCATTTCATCTAGAACCAGGCCTGAAGACGACAATGTTAACGTGGAGACGATATTCTCATAGTAATGGGGGCTGTATATTCAGTAGGGAGCGTGTGAATGTGTCCAAAAACATTCAGACAGTCACTATTCAGCGCTTACGACGAGGGGAAATACCTTTACACTACTCAGCTCACTCCACTCGTCCAGCAGCTGTGTAGATTTACCTGTTTTTCCCGTCCATGCGGCCCACGATGGAAGATAAATCTCAGTTGTGGGACATCGACTGAAGAGTCATTTTTATGTGGCACTGTGGGATAATTTCCAAACACAACAGTCAAACGCCGCATGGTGAATTTTCAACTCTTTCAGACACAGACTCCGTCTATTCCGTTGCCATCCCATCCATCACGATGAAGTAGCGTTAAGTTATAGTGAGACTGTGACTATTAGGACAGATGTAGGACATACGCAGTGGTAATGTACTCAGCTAACATCTACGCTCAACTAAAGCTCCGAGTGTAGTATCTGCCAAAACATCACCACTTTTTTGTCCCTGTCTTGCTTGATTTAAAGCCTCCACTCAGCCACGCAGGTGCCTTCCCTTCTTGCCCGATTCGAGCTCCTCACAGGACAAAGGAGTGTGGACAGACTGTAAATAACTGAAACCTGCACCGCTCTCCCGTTGTTGACGTTGGCGCACCTGTTAAACTTTTGGTCATCTCAGGGATTTTCCTGAGATACTGGACACACATCAACTCTCAAGGCCTCCAAAGATGGGAGAAAAAACACGTTTCTGGTTTACACCGATCACAGCCCATGTCCAACATTAAGACCGTAACCTGTGAGGAGGAGGGGGAAAAAAATTTTGCTCCACCACACCTGGTCACAAGCCAGAAAGGTTGGGAACCGCCGCTGGTCCCAGGTGAACTCAGCTCAGGTTGAATTAGTGAATGAAACACCTTGAGCCAATACACACGTTGCCATCGAGGTAACGATGGAGGCCAAGAAAGAAAAGGTAAAAGGATTTGACCTTTCAATAACTTGGAGTTATTTGGATGCTGTTGCCGCTCTGATGACAAATTGTAATTAATTGTGATTATTGATGAATAATGGGACTTTTGACCTAATTTTTTGTAATTTTCTAATCCTTTTATAAACCTTTGATATCTTCTTTTCCTAAAGGCGTGTGTGTGCGCGTTGAGGGTGTTCATGTAACAGTTGAGCTAATGGTCTGTTGTCCTCTGCTACGCTTGCCCTTATACCCGATGCACGGAGTTTTCCTGTTTTTAGTCAAGATATTGAAAGACTCAAAAATGCTTTTTGACGTATCTTTAACATCTTGAACGCCATGCACATTCACGTAGTGGTTCTTTAGACCTCGACCGAAAAAATGCCCCGTTACCGTCTTCTAACGCCCATCGTGCCTCAGCGGCAGCGAGCTAAATCGATCCAACATCACGCAATCATTGCTGCTCACCCATTTTACCTTTTGCTCCGTCTCCTTTACTCAGCTCCAGTCTTCATGTTAACCCCTCGCAAACCCACCGAGTGAAACAGCTACTTCACTTTGCCGTTGTTCCCAAACAAACTTTGGGAGAAGGCTTTGATTTTTTTTACTGCAGCAGACAAATCAAGCGTTTGTCTCTGTGGTAAGTTATTCAGAAAAACTAGTGACCCGCTGCTCCGTGACCCCGTCTTCCTCTGCTGGGAGCTTTCAAATGACTGACACGCAGTGGAGAAGACACCGAGCTTTGACCTGTGTGGTCCACAGACGAGACGTGCGAGCGTGGATGTGGGTGAAAGGTTGGGTTGGGTTGGGTCAGCCCCCCCCCGGCACTTTCACATTTTGAATTTCGAACAGCTTCCTTCAGAAAAAAACCTCACAGTTAGCGGGCAGGTTTGTGCTCTGTAATTGTTAGTGTAATGTTGACATACGATATAAAGCCTCGAACGAGATGAGCTCATAGCAATTATTCAGCAGTTGGATATTAACCAAGCCCTATTATCATACGTCTACATCCTCTCTGTGTAGGGCTGCTGATTTGGAAGCTCTGGTACCTCAGGTTATTCACTTATATCACTAGTTCAACATTTTAAAAGTCAAGATGGGTTAAAGAAAATTTAAATATTATATATATATATATATATATATATATATATATATATATATATATATATATATATATATATATATATATATATATATATATATATGTAAAAAATATGTATTAAAAAAAATGTTAAAATCGCAAGTAAACCCTGAAATATCATGGAAATATTGAGCTTGAAGGTTCGATCTTGACCTAGACCTTGAGTTGACCTTGTCTTAACTCAAGGTCCACTTTCTGAATATCTCCCAGAGCTTTCAGCCATAAGTTGTTCATCATCTGTTGTCACGGACATCATGTGACCCTAGTACGGTACTTCTGATGCACGATTACAGGTGGTCGTATATCGACGGGGGGGGGTACACAACTCTCTGTGCAGTCTGTCTCATCCATCCACTGATGAAGGCCACAAAATGTGGTTGAAAGCAGGGGACCTTGAGTGAAGAATCTTTTGTGAAATCATGCAGGACATATATCCGTGTCTCCAAACCCCCCCAAGAGTTACTCACACCACCTTTAAACTCAGCAGTCACTTGGCTGTTCCTTCCTCCGCAAGCGTCGAGTCGCTGCAGCTCTTCACCGGACCCGCACTGGGATAGGCGTTGTTTCATCTCATAGGCTATACGTACAGACCTTTCAGTCCCGTCGAGGCGGCAGGAAGTGCCACATCCGTAATCCGCCTCCCTGAGGCCGCACAACTTTCGCTGACCGGAGCGGCAGCTCAAGCCTCGTTCGCTGTGGCCAGTTTCATTGTGAACTGTCGTCTGGGACCAGCATTAAATAAAACACATTTGCCGTCAGCACCAGCAGCCACGGGTTTGGCCAAATTGAATGTGGACCGGGGAATAAAATGTTGAGGATTTTAGAACTCAAAGAACAACAAAGCACTGATATCTCCACATCGAATGTACCGGTAAGCTGTGCATGTAAAGAAGACGTCAGACTTTAAAGTGTAACCACGGGAAATTACAGGATACGCTCTGCTGCACACTTTTCTTTGCCGTTCAACCGTTGACTGTGAACATGCTCTCGGTGACGAGGATTTCTTACGCCTATGGAAAAGCTGGCAACACCTGAACTTCAAAATGTTTTTGATTTCAACTGAATTAAAGCGCAGAGTTTCAGAAACACTAAAAGTGAACTAATAGGTAAATGTGTAAAAGTAAACCCACAGACTTTAAGTAATACTTCAACAAAAAAAAGTCATAGTCATCGCAAAGCTAGGAGTATAAGTAGTAAGTTACTTCCAGGCCTTTACACGGTGTCCTGACCAGCTGCAACATGCCTGGTGAGAACCGGAGCACGGCGGCAGCTCAGCACGCTTCACTGGGCCTTTAAAGAGGAAACCTGTGCAGGTGAAAACAGTGTCAAGCCTCTATTTTTGTTGAAACTACTGAAAATCTGGGATAAAAAACAAAACCACTGCGCTGCCAATTCTGTGGGGGGTTTTCTTTGTTTTGTTTTTTTTTTAAATATAATTTTCTATTTATTTCTAAATTTGACTACAGGTGAGATGATGAAGGCTTTAAGGACCACAGGTAACAGTCTAACATGTCAGCAGGGCGATGCCTTCAGGTACCAGGGTAAAGGTCCGTAAGCTCTACTTTACTGTGAAACCCGAGACCTTCACTTGGCCAGAAGAGCCGCCCGCTCAACTATTTTAAAAGCCTGTCGATGTTAATCCTCGGGCCGAATATTGTGGGAGTTTCTCTTAATGTGTCTAGGCCCAGGTCATCCCTTTAGATCGGAAGGGAGGATTAACAGATCAGCAGCACAGGTAAAAGATCTGGGGATAAGCAGAGACGGCCAACAACCAGCAGCCAAGGGTCGTCTGTAGGCTTTTACAGCCTCGGGCTTATGTTCTTAGTTCTGGGTATCCTAAGAGTTATGAGAGTATTTTACTCACCGATTGCTCTGGCTGAGATCTGTGGATGGTCTTTGGTTTCCTCCCCGTTGGACGCCTGCAACACAAGGGGTACCAGAACGAACAGCCAGACAGGTCGTAAAACAACCAGTCTTACGCTGAAGAGAAAACAAAAGGCAAGCATGAACATTTTCCTCTGCATCATGTAGCCCACAACAGGTCTGCCACAGTAAGCAAATTTCCATCCCAATGCAACGAAAGCGTCGCAGAGGGAAATGTGAAATTTCGGTTTGTGTTGGGCAACAGTCTCCCCGTCGCTCCACACTAATCCGATCACATCGGGTTCAAGTCGCGTGCTCCGTGTACGTCATCGTTCGTTCACTGGTCCGTCGCACTTTGTGGAATTTTGTTTCCGTCAGTACACCGTTTCCACTCATGACGTCAAATACATGAACATGTTTTTTCTAACCTCTAGGAGAGTTTTATTAATTTTTAACCTTTGCAGTTTAAAAATTCACAATGCAACGAGTACTGAGTGACCTTGTTTGCAGTTTGAGGTGTCACTTTTACAGACGTCTCGTTAGTGTTAATTTTGTCGGCTATTTTTTTTAACTTAGTCTTAGTCCTGTGTCCAATGTCCTTGCTAGTTTTTATGATGTACAGTCAATCTCTTCCTGTTTTTTTTTTTTTTTTCAGTACTGTGATTGACCACAAATGTGGCTGATGCCTGGGGCTTGAGACGAACTTCTTCATACAAAGAGTGGTGTGGAGTCATGGTGAAAAGCCTGCTAACGTAGAGAGGGGAGAGACGCGGTGAATCACACAAACGAGGACAACGGTGCACACTTTTAGACGGCCCCCCCTCTCGGACGTTCAGGGTGTACAGAAAATGCGACAGAGGTAGCTGTGTGAAGCATAACAACACTGAGCTTCAGAGAGGAAGTTTCTGCGTGAAGTGGGTGTGCTCATCGGATTGTTAGTTTTGGACAAAGCCCCTCCAAGTTTTGAGGTCAGAATCCCTCGTCCCTTAATACGTCCTTGTTGCGCAGTGTTTCCATGTTTTCAAAGCCTCACGGGAGCTGTAGCCGTTGAACGCTAACAAAGCTATGATTGTTTTGTCTTTGCTAACGCAACAATTACAGCAGTAGATAAGGCCCATTTTGCTTCGACAGAAACAAGAGCAGAAAATACAAGTATCGCGTTTTATTACTTCATAAAGTCTGACAAAAGAAAACCCACCATGAGAAAACACGCAGTCGTGACGGTCGTGGCTTTTGCCGCCTGCCGCAGAAACACATTTTTCTCACTTTGAGTGAGTGGATCTTATTTGCATTTTAAAAACGTCACGCTCAATTTACCAAAATTCCCTGACACCGGGCAGACTGGCCAGCCTGATGGGAGATCTGCATCAAGCTACTCAGGTGGCACTATTAGCAGCCGGCATCGGACGCAACACAAAACGTTCACAGCGACGCGAGGACGAGCCGACAGGCGGAAAGTGTTTGACAGAAAAACCTGGGTGGCACCGGCTAAAGATTTTACGGGAGCGACTATAGTCAAAGGCGAAGTAGCGGCAGGGTGCTTGGCAACATGGAAGACAGTCAAATAGTTGAGATGGCATCTGCGTTTGCCTGCACAACATAGACCTGCTCCCTCCTCCCTCCCAGCTTTGGTACGTCCGCCTGTCAGCGCCCCGGCACTACGAGCGGCTGTTCACCAGAGATGCTATCTGACGGATCTGTGGGAACCATCTCCGATCCGACACAGAGCAAGACGTATTTGTCTCATTGTCTTTGATGTACAGAGCAGCTAAACCGCGGTTATCAGACGATCATTGTGTGTCTGTTTACGCGTCTGCATGAACACCGAAGGAAGGAATGCTTAGTGGGTTTCTCTACCTTGTCACGTTATCTGCATTCTGCGGCTCTTTACTTGGACGGTCCCACAACAGAAATGCAATAGAAATGATCTTCAAAACGATACCTAGTGGTTTTTGAAGGGGATTTGCATTTGTCATGACAAAGAAGCTAAATGTCATTCAAAATCGCTGATTGATCGGAGGAACCAGTGTGACGTGTTGGGTCTTTGTTGCTATGTCCATTTCGTCTTTCATCTTCTCCACAGGTGGCGAGGGAGATGGCCTCATCAGTTTTACTTCCACAGAGATGCCGTCCAGATTACGTCTTTTAATCAACATAACGAACAAAGACTTTTAGGGAACTGCAGAGTCTCAAAAATACTGAATGTAGAGAATCTGCAAACGGCTTGTGTTTCATTTGTTTTTCCTACAATATCCACTTGTGTCATCTAAGGCGTGATAAAATATTTATGCTTCTGTTTAAGCAATAGAAGGCACTTGGTTAGGGAAAGACTGTGGTCTTGGTTAAAGGATAAAAAAGACTTGTTATTTTTTGGAATATTTAACCAAAACCGCAAATCTTTTCCTATAACCGAAGCGTTAAAGTAGCCCAATCCTAACCGCACGCAGGACGCACAACACAAACCCCAGGCTCCGGTGTCCAAGTCCCAGACTTTGGGAGACCACCTCCCGCCCTGACCACCTCTGTGCGATTTCTGTATGCCACAAAAAGCGTGTTCTTCTGGGACTGGAAAAATCCTTTCCAGTGAAAATAGTGTAGAAAGAAAACAAGACCGGGTCAGAAGCTAGTATGTGGCTGGACCAGCCCCTTTATCTGTTCGCGTCTCTCCTGCTCTCTGTGCTCACATACGCAGCAATCGAACAGGATGAAGCCGTTCTCATTTACATGTTTTTCCGCTTCTGTTGTCAGACAATGGAACAAGTATGAAGTAGTGACTGACACGCGGCCCATCAAGACTTCACGGTGTAACTTCAGCAAAGCAGTCACGCGGCATTCGACTTCGTCAGTCATTCACTCAGTCATGGACATTTGCGTTGCATCCAGCAAAAAAGTATTTGGCAACACATTTTGGTCGGTGGTGGAAGAAGCGTTCAAAATTCCCTTATTAAGTAAAAGCACCAACACTGTAAAAAATACTACTTTATAAGTAAAAGTCCTGCATTCGAAATCCTAGTAAAAGTACAGAAATATTGCCGGACAAATGTAGTTAAAGTATCAAAAGTAAAAGCTTTCGATATGACCTCTGTGACATATATGTTGTTAGAAATGGCATTATTAGACTGTTGATGCCTCAAGATACGGTTGTAGCTGCTCCAGGTGTACAGAGTCCTACCTACTTTGTATACAGGTAGTTTAGTCCAATGTAGTCCCCAGCCCAGGGCTCAGGCCCCTCCAAAGGGTCACCAGATAAATCTGAGGGGTCGTGAGGTGATTAATACCGGAGGAAAGAAAGAAAAAACAAAGTTCTGATACACAAATTTATACCATATCTTTTTTTTTTTTTAACTTTTCTCTAATATTTGCTTTCTTGTGAAATACCGTATCATTTTACCTTTCAGGGCTTCAAACTGTTATTTAAATGAAACCATGTGAGAAGTTCGAGGGGAGCAGAGGGGAAATGCCTCTTTGGCGGAACCGCTAACAACTCATAGACATCCGATACATGACGAGGAGCCCTAGCGAGACACTTCTTTTTTTCTAAGGGCTCAAAAAGCAAAAAAAAGATTCGGCACCACTGGTTTTAATCTTTACCAGGGCATTGTATTTGATACGGTTCTGTGTGAAATCTTAATCTGAGAAGTAACTAGTAACCGCCAGCTGTCAAATTAATGAGGTGTGTAAGTATAAAGTGACATAAAATACTCAAGTAAGCTACAGATACCTCAAAATTACAATCAGTATTTAAGTAAATGTGCTCAGGTACTTTCCACTGCTGCATTTCATAGTATATAAACAGCATTTATGAATGGATGGATTATCTTCTCACATCACTTACAGAAAAATAAGAAAACAAAAAAAACAAAAAACAAATCAAGGAAAATCGTGTTTTAAAAGTGCAACTCACACCAGAGTAAAAGCTGTTCTGCGAATGAGAAAACTGCCATTACCTCACAGGAAAAAAAAGAGGATTCTCCGACAAGCTAGGTCATCGAGATTTCCAACTGATGTTGACAGGGTTGCAACACAAAGCAGAATTGTTATTTTGCAGTAATTAGCCAGGGACGCGCTTGGTGCGCGGCTACGGTACACTGGCAAAGGCAGCAGCCAAGTTTTCAGACAAAACCACACAGTGTTCAGTCACGAATCTCAGTGAGGTGTTAAGAACACAAGATTCAACCGTAATTAATGGCTTTGGAGATAACATCAGCGATCGTGAGCGATAGGCCGCACTCAGGCACGCACCGACGCCATCGCTCCGAAGTGACAGGGCGCCTGAAGTCTCTCTTCTGGGCGTGAAACTTTGGATTTTTGTCCCCCCTCGGAGAACAGAGGACGTGTTGAGCTTGACTTCACGTCAACTACAGCTGATTCCAACGGAGACTAATTTTCACAGTGGAGAAAAAAAACTAAAAGGTCCATTAAAACTTAACAAACCGCTGCTGCAGCACGATACACTTCACTCAGCTGTTTCATCTGTAAGCTCAAGGAAGTTCCAAACACTCGTATTTTTTTACCGAAGTACGGCTGGACACACTGTTTCTGTCTCAGTCTTCTGTACTGCTAAATAAACAGACTAAATTTTGGCCTTTTTGGTTTATTGAACGGGGACAGTGCACATTAATGAACATAGATGTAAATATGCCAGACTCAGCAAAAAGACTTTTTTTTTATCTATAGTCCCCAGACAGGTTGCAGGTAGCAGGTAGCCAAGTCACCCTAACTAACAACAGATGCAAACAGTGTATCGCTGCCTCAAAATGAGCTGAATCATCGATAGCATCGGTATTAATAATGGAGTTTATTTTGGTGTAACTGCCAGCGACGGTGCATCTGCAGCCGCCACTTTGTTGACAGGTCTGCAGTTCTCGTCACCCAGATTGAGATTGCTGTGGAAATCGGCCGTCGCCCCTCTCACACTCGGCAGGCGTTAGGACGAGGCTAAGTTTGAACTTAAAAACCCGGCCTCTTAGCTGATAATGGACAGAAGGCGGTTCAGCCCTGCCGGTGTCAGCCGGCAGTGTTAGCCTGGTCGGCTCAGGCCGGATCACGGATGTTAGCTTTGTGGTGCGTTAGCGGCTATTCCTTTAGACTGGCCCAACTTTGGCTTTCGCCTTGTTCAGCAGACGCTGAACTTTTGGTGGCCTCTGTCGTGCTGATCTTCCGTTAGCTTCACGCCGCATTGGCCTAGCTGCGACTGGCTGGTTCGCCGACATCGCTGCTTATGATGCAGCGTAACGGGCAAGAACGAGAATATTTCTTCATTACAACTCGCCGGTGTTCACGCACAGCAGGTCCTCCAACCTGAGCGGCCGCGTTGATCGTTTGTCCCGACCCTCGGATACGACCCGTAGGGAGCGTACCAGCGGCAGGCCCGACACACCGCCATCGTCACGGCAACAACAATAAACCTGCGGCTAGGGTTATGCAAAGGCCGGGGTTTGGTTAGGTTTGGGCACAAAAGCTACTTGGGTAAGTGCAGGAAGGGACCTTGGTTTGGGTTAAAATGTACAGTCATGATAAAAGACACGACGACGACTACGGGTTTGAAACGGGGAAACAAAAAGCTGTCGGCACGGTGTGCACATGTACAGTTTCTATATAATGTCTGCAGTAATACTGATAATGTATGCACTACCTCTAAGAAAAAAACCCATTTTTCCACTTTTTATTGAAATTTAAGCAGTTCAAGTTAAGGTGAATAACCATAAATAGCATAAAGGGGAAAAGAATGGTGTAAACTTCATATAAAACAGGGCTTTTTCAGGGATCATGTGGACCGAGGTTAGCGCTAACTTTCCTCCAGCGGTTGAAGTAAACGAAGCCTTGAAAACCGAAGCAACCGGTCCCTGCAGGTGCCCCGACGTTTTTGCCGAGGACTTAACAAACCCTCCGTCTGCACAGGCTGTGCCACCACACCCAGTGAAGCAATACTTGGACGACATTGCACTGCAGGAAGCAGTGCGGCATATTTCTATCAGAATCTGTGAGCAAAGAGGCGAGTAACAGAGGAAGACCGGCGCAGTCTCCAGACCTGGACCCCATGGAGCCGGTTTTGATGAACTGGCACGAGGGGTTCGAACCAAACCGACCTGCAAGTGCGACACATCCGTGGGAATTTCTGCAACAGTGTTGGGAAGAACCCCCCTTGAGCAATATTTGATTTCCCCCGTAGAAAGAACGTCACACGTGTGTCTGGCGGCTGGATGAATCGAAATGCAGATTTAATTCAGTCCCATGATTAGTTTTTTTTTTTTAAATCTCCAGTTGTTTATTCGTTTATTCGAGTACACTGAGACTTTAAACCACGTAAATTACAATCAAAAATTGAAAAATGGAGGCGTTCTAAGAATAGTTCATCTTCCCAGTTGTTTTTTTTTAAGGTACTGTCATAAATTTATTGCTGCTGAATTCCCATTTAAGGGACTATTTAGGGACTTTCTTCAAAGCTGCGTGATCAAAACTTTGTCTCAAATGTTGACAAGAAAGTTGAAGAAGTTTGTTATATAAAGTAGTAAGTGGAACCGCGAGTGCATGAACCACCTCTGCTGTAATTACAGCTGATTCAGGGCGCCGGTTCTGGGATTTCGGCAGCTCCCCTGTGGTTTCACGCTCAGTCGACTTTCTTCTCCGCGGCGCCGCCTGGTCGGTGTGTGGGAGCGATGAGGTAACACGAAGCGCAACACGTTTAACCTGGCAGCGATAAACCGGAGTGTGAGAAAAACAACCCGGCGGGAGGGGCGAGGCACTCCATACTACGGAACGCCGTCGCCAACCAGCAGCCACCAAAACCCATAAGCCCAGGAAAGGTTTGGTACGTTTCACGGTGGCGGTGGTCAGAGCTGTCATAGACCCATTTTATCAGCCCTGATCACAAGCAAGGTGCTTATTTTATCCTGGTGTTCGTTGCTCTGTCGGCCAGTTTGTCAATCAGACAGATGATCTTATCTGCTTTCACTGTGGGAAGCAGAACTCGGAGTTAAGTCCGCGAGCCTTAATATGAAGCCAGAGAGGCTCACGCGTGCCTGCTCTTAAAGAGAGTTTCCGAACACTGTTTCGATCACTCGGGTCCCGTGGCTGTGTCACGGATACGGCAAAACGCGAGCCCTAGTCCCGCTGTTCCAGTGCCACCGCGATGCAGGAATATCCTGTGCGACATCTGCCCGAAAACTAAACTACAAGTAACTACAGCAGTGGAAGACCAGGCGTCAGTTTTTTCAGATGCGGCCTTCCTTGTTACCTTTTCTAACCAAGCGGCACTGAGGTTCTTTTTCGGACTTTCCGTTTGATCAGGTTTGAATTCGTGAAGGCGGAGAGCTTCTCCTTTCGTCTGCTCAGCCACAATGGCTGCTGCTCCCCAGGCTGAACACCCAGTTCTTCCATTATTTGTTTGTTTTTTTTTTCTTCCTCCAAACAAACAGGAAACATTAAATGCGGTAAAAAGCCACCGTGCAGCGAGTAGAAAAGTTTTTATGATTCGGAAAGACGTCAAGCCGCTGCTCCATTATTACAGTCCGATAATGAGGAAAAGAACAGGCATTCAATTATATGAAAATGCTGTGAGTTGCCTCTTTAATGGATAGTTTTATTGCAGCTTTCTCATTTTTGTAGTTTTGGCCACCTTCATTAGCAGCTATAACATCTTACACACTCCTGTTAATTGTTTCTTGCCCCTGTCAAACTTCTTTCTTTTAGCAAAGTCGTCGTTTTCCCAGATCTCAGGAATTTACCCTGGCGACTACACGTTCATCATCACGGATAGGAACGAGGGCAGAGCCTACGGACATTTTGATCCAGAGATCAAGGCAGTGACTCCGGGCTGGTGTTTGTCCGACAGAAAGCCGCCGACTCACTGAGCAGCGCGAGGCCGATGACAGAAATAGAGAGCGAGGACTTAACTCGCCTCCCGAACGACTCAGATGCTTCCTAAAGGGGCGGTTTTTAAACAATGGCCCGGTGTTTGCTCCGTCAGTCAGCGTCCCGGCGGGACTCGGACGGTCCGGGTATTAATGGACGGCGTCTGTTTACTTTGAGCTGTTTGCCGAGGGCTCATCTTATGCCTTTTTAACCCGCGGGGAAGCCGCAGCTCACCTACAGGGGCGACAGCTAATGAGTCTGAAACTGGAGACGGTTTTCTTCGGGTTCGGTCGGTTTCTGCTGAATCTCCCGCTGTAGTGCAAACATCCTCTACGGGCAACCGGATCGCGGATGTTCCTCACTGTCGCGTTGTGGGTCGCCCCCGGGAATTAACTGAAAATGTTACGCTCGGGAAGAAGCGCAGGCGAATGTGTCACGTCAAACACATTTCACTCTTATCACACGCAACATTTCAGAAATTGTGAATTCACACACGGGAGCATGTGGTTTTTCCTACGCTGCATTCAGGAAGGATTTAGACTCCTTCGCTTTTTTCACATTTCGTCATCGATCTTCACTCAGTAAACCCATGGCGACTGAATTTGAGAGATTACTGCAAATTTTTTTAAAAAGGAAAAACTGAAATATCCCGTTGACATAAGTACCCGGGGCCTTTGCTCAGTATTTAGTTGACGCCCCTTTGGCGGCGATTCCAGCCTCGAGTCTTCTCGGGTGTGACCCGACGAGCTCTGCGCTCCCGGACTTGGGGATTTATCTGCCATTCCTCTCCGCAGATCCTCTCAAGCTCTGTCAGGTTGGATGGGGGCCGTCGGTGGACGGCCATTTTCGGGTCTCCATACCCGTTTCTCGAACCTCGCGTTGGCGAAAAGACTCCGAGAAATCGCTTTAGAGGCGCCGGTGGTGCTCGTTTTTTCCCCCCCTTATCTGTGAGCTTAGCCTCTATGCTAAGCTAACAGCTGTGAGCGGGCTATCAATCTTCTCACGTCGCTCTCGGCGGGACTGAGCACAGGCTACTTCCCAGAACGTTGAACTGTTAGTTTAAGATTAGGGAAAGTTGTTGTGGTCTCAGTTTGAAGGTCATTACCATGGACACGGAGCTGTTTTAAATCTACATAAAATATACTTTAAAGTATCAAACACCTTGTTATATCATCGTCTACGTCGCTGTAAAATGTATTGCATGTCGTTTTAATTGGGGATTTTTCGAACCTTTATTTATCCGCGGAAGTTTCGAGTTTCCGATGTGTTTGCGCTGAGCAGCTCCACTAGGAAGGTTGTTTTTTTTGGGGGGCGGGGGCCTTGCTCAGGAGCACCTCAGCTGCGGCAGTGAGGGCAGGGCAGGCACTGCTCTCTCACTCTTCCACACTCAGATTCATCCTGCTGGGTCCAGGGATCGAACCGGCGGCAGCCTTCTAGTCACAGTCCGGTTAAGTTCAAGGAGCCTCTTGTTGCACCTCGTCATATTGTATTAAATACTGTAGATCTATAAAAAAAAGTGTGTGTAAATGTGTATGACGTCATGGACACACACAGGATCCCCTAAAAATATATTTTTATTATTACCGTTATTATTATATATTAACATCTGTTGCCCTTCTCTGCTCCGCTCTGACATCTGGAAAACTTTTCCTCCCAATTTTCTTTCATCGTCACCGAGATATATTTTCTGTTTCGTTATTAAGTCTTTATTAAAGCACATTTATAGAAAAATATACGTAGAGCTCTGCCAATATATTTTACAAGACGGTACACTTCCAATGCAATTTAAACTTTCCTCTTCGTGGCACAAATATGGAAACAGATGGAGCTCCAGAGTGGGTTCGCTGAAACAACCGAGACGGCTTGAAACAAATGATTTCAGTTCAGGGGAGAAAAAAAAAAAAAAAAACAGACTTTGTTATTTTAAGTCTTCCTTAAGGGAAAAAAATGACTGGTGATGTACATTTCTGGGTTCATTTTGTGTGTTTTTCTGTCACCTCCTCTTCGCTAAATCAATTCCTGGAATGAGTCCAGTTCAGAGAGGGGGGTTTTTTTTCTTCAGGTGCACGGTTCCAGTAGAGGCAGAAGCGGAGGTTAGTTTGCCGCGAGTCTTCTAAAACCAGACAGACCGACGTCGTCCGAGTTTCCCCCTCGGCGTCGTCACGAGGCCGAAGATAGTCTGTGAGCAGCGTGAGGATGTTTGCTCGGAGGAGTCTGAGGCTTCCGGTCCTCTGCAGAAAAAAAACAAAAACAAACAGGAAAGAATAAATGATCCGCCATCGCCATCAGGATTATCAGCATCATCAAAACGAACCTCGTCACACAACATGTGTCCGACGCAACATCCACCGAACGTTTTCAGCTCACCTGCCTTCATCAGGGCGGCACTCTCCGGTTGTCTCCCGCTTCTTTACACACAAACCCCCAGTTATTCATCTGACTTATAAACTACTGCAAGCACCAAAAATACCAGCGTCCTTCCGGAAAAGGTTCGAGCGGAATTCAGTATTTCCTCCGACGGACAAAAAATACACACAAGAAAAAACTGTAATATGTATTAAAATATACATTTAGATAATAAATATCACTAAAAACAAGATGCACAACGTTTCAGCAAATGTTTCGAAAAAAAATCTTTGGTCAAATCTTTTCCAGCTCTTAGGCACTTTTTCCATTCTCTCTAATTCTAATTCTTTTTAGATCAGTATACACTCAGTTGTCAGTTTATTAGGAACACCTCGCTAAAACTAAGGCAGTCTAATACGACAGTCCTGCAATAAATCCTCCTTCATGAAGGTTATGACTTTTAAGTTTTGGTCGAAACTGTTCGAGAGGTTTTGATTGAACTTTTTCTGATCATTCTGGAGGCTGCAGTTTGTGCTGCTGTTGAACTGTGTTGCATTACACAAAGAGGTGTGTCTGTGGCTTGGCCTACCCCTCTTTGATTTGAATGCAGTGGACAACAACAATAAGGGCACCTGTCAACATAACGCAGGGCAGTTCAACAGCACCACAGACCACTTCCTCCAAAATGTCCACGCAGTTGAGTCGACGCCTGTTGAACAGAGCTCCGACCAAAGCTTGAACGTTATCACCTTCATGAAGGAGGATGTGTTGCGGGACTGTCGTATTAGACTCTGTCCAGGTGTACCTAATAAACTGACAACTGAGCTTTTCTAGTCTGCGTCTCTCTTCTAAAGCAACAAAGTCCCTCTACATTTCTACTTGTGGCTCAAAGGCAATCGAGACGAGCGACGGCGACAACTGTAAGTAGGCCACCAAAGTGACGATCCCTCCGTCTCCCCACATGTCCTGCTGCTGCGCGCGCTAAGCGACAGTCCAACCCGCCCCCTCGGTCGGAAAAAGGACTGAGCACAGCAAGTCTAAGTTTACAAAAGAAAAAAAACCTGTTGCGCCAACCCCCGCCCTCAGGAATCTGATCCAGGACCAGTGCCGGACAGGTCATCGTTACGAGGCACAAATACAAACATAAATAAAGTAGGCCAGTCATTTTTACGGTTTTCATAGAATATGAAAGAGCAGCAAAAACACAAGGTCGCAACCGAAACATCCGTCGTCGTTTTGCTTTATTACCGTTCACATTTTTGAATTTTTACACTTTTTGTTGCCTATTTTGCCGTTATTTTATCTCAGGGGAGACCGTTACTTGTCTTTTAGCTGAAGCAGACCGGCGACCACTGGTCGCAGGCTGCGCAACCTCTGCGAGTGATGAGCGGGTCGAACAGCGATGTTGTCTTCCCGGACAAATATCGTCGGAACATTTTTCTGGAAAGAAACCGGGAAGAACGAAAAACCGTCAAGTGTATGGAAATTTAGAAAAAGCAAAGATGGAGAAACGTCGGAAACGAGTAGACGTCACGTGTCTCTTTTTACTTAGTTCCCGTCTCGTTGATAAACCCGTGACCCTGCGGGGAACCACTGACGTAGGGATGTTATAGGGAATAAGTCGCATCCCTCTATAATTTCTGGCGTTTATGTCATGGTTGATGTCCAGTTTACGCTTGAATCACTAAAGTCACTGCTCGCAGGCTTCTAATCCTCCTCGTCGGCAGCCGGATCACCCGGACATTCATCCGGTTTGTCTGCTATTATTACCCCTCACACCAGGTAGACACATGCTTGTGCAAAGTACCAACTAGAGACAAAATTTGATTGTTTTTTCTTTCTTTTCTTTTCTTTCTCCTGTGTAATTTGGGACCATTTTAATCTCAACACGACCAACCCTGTCTCCGAAAAACACACACTTTAGTGGTTGTTGAGTAGAGGAACGCTGCATTTAGCAGAAAGTAAAGCCCCCTCAGATGTGTTTTTATAGTTTAAAAACACAGGATAGAGGCAGTGCAGCTTTTCAGGGGACAGTTTCCCACAAAGTCAACTTCCTCTTCAGTCTCCGTCCCCCAAAAAGACTAAAATACAAGTGGGAATGTCAGCAGTGGGCCGGGAGACACATTTGCAGGCCGGAGGGTGAAGGAATACCAGTTTCTGTATACGCTGAGTCAGAGAGATGGCGCTGACTTTCACGGACACGGTTAGGGTCTATGAGGTCTTTATCGTTACGTAAACAGAATATCTGGATCAGATCTTCCAACCCTGGTGGCACACAGACCCAGGCTCACGGCTCGCGTTGGAATCGGTCTTACCTTCCCTTTGAGAAAGCTTGAAAGATGTCATGATGTGAAAATCCGCAGCCTCCAGTGGTGCCGCAGAGCCGGGATGAGACAGGCCGGGAGTCAGACTGGGAGTTAGACTGGGAGTTAGGCAGGGGGTCTGACCGGAGGACTGAGGCTGCCAGTGGTGCCCAGTGTTCATGTAGTTGGCCCCTGGACCCCCGTACGCACCGTACTGGTTTGGTGGAGAGTAGGCACAAGCCGAGACGTAACCAGAGAGACTGGATGAGGACTGAGGAAAAGAGAGCAAAATAAATCAGATAAAATGAGGAAACATACGTTAATGAAGATGAAATGTATCCGTCTAGATCAACTCGCTCTAAACAGAACCTCTGAAAAACAGAGGATTAGGTTCGGTTAAGATTCATGGCGAGTATATCTAAAAGCCCTGAGTTGGGCCTGCTGGTGGGGCTAAAGGTCGGGGGGGGGGTCCACCAAGACCGGCAGGATTCATCCTCTGGGGATCATGAATGGAAATGTGGCCGGCAGCTGTGCGGGATACGTTGCTCTGAACCAAAGTGTGGGACAGACCGACCCAAACAACACACGTAGTTTTCCTTTCTTGCTTCTTCGTTGTGAGGACCAGACAGAAAAAAAAAAGTCTTGCCTTGCAGCAGCTTCCTCACTTTCCAAAAGCGAATCTTAGGTCAACGTTAACCTCCGTGTCCTGAGCTACGCTCTCGAATCCAAACAATGTCCCCGCGTTCCAAAATGGCCATCCCCTTTCCACTAACCTCCTCATTCTCCAAGAGCTTCCTCACTTTACAAAACATTTCCAGACTTTCCAAAGATCACCCCCCCCCCCCCCCCCACTTTGCAACAGTGTCCAGAAATGTCCTCGTTTTCCAAACATGTCCTTGAATCCCAAAAAAAAAGTCCACATTTCTAAGATTGTCCTCACTTTACAAAATTTCCTGGCCCTCTAAAAGTGTTTGCAAAAAGTCCTTACTTTCCACAACCGTTCTTGTTTCCACAGGCGCCCTGGCGTTCCAATACTGTCCAAGAATGTCCTCGCTTTAAAAAAAATGTCTTGTTCTCAAAAATTCCCTAAATTCTTCTAAAAGGTTTGGACAGCGTCTCGTCGACATAACACCTTTGCCTAGACCCTTATTTTGATATTATTTCAACATCAACCTCCGTGTCTTAACCTACGATCATCCCTGGTTCCAAAATTGTCCTCGCTCTCCACAAATGTCCCCATCATCCTAAAAATAACTGTCAAAAAAAAAAAAAAAAAAAAAGGTCCACATTTCTAAAAAAAGTACCTGCTTTACAAAAATGTTGACACTTTACGAAATGTCTTCATTTTCCATAAATTGGAAAAAGAAAGTCCACATTTCCAGAGATGTTCTTTTGCCCCAAATTGTCCACATTTTCCACAAATTTCAGACTCAAAAATCCACAAAACTTTGCGGATTTCAAACACTACGCTGCCAAGTTGGCTTTTAGATTCCAGCCTCCCTCTTTAATTCAAACTATTTGGTGACGGACCTGTTCATTTCTTCTCAAAGTCTGTTTTTATTCCCCGTTTTTACTTATGTCAAATTAAAAATCCTTAAAATGCGTCGAGTCATCTGTCTCTGCACCAGTTGGGTTTTTATTTTCAGACACTGGGTAAAGAAAATCCACTGACTCCATTAGAGGCGGTGTCGTGTTTTATTTACCTGCTGTGGGTATTTGAAGTCCGGCTGGTTGTTGATTTTCTCCGCTCCGTTTATTCCAGAGGGGAACGGCCTGCTGCTCATACCGGTCATACCGGTCCAGTCCTCCACTTTGGCCGAGTGTCCATTGGAGCCGGACAGAGCTGAAAAGACACGGCCGTTACTGAATCCACCTGATTTTAATCAATAAGTCATTCGACACTACTGGTGTGTGGGGAAACTCTGGCAGGAGGAATTTTTTTTAACCCACCATACGAGTCCACGTCAAGAGACCAGTTAAAAGTGCCGTCATGTTCACTCCTGAAATATCCTTTTTTATTTTTTTAAATATTATTTTTAAAAAGGTAAAAACTTACCGGTCTACTTTTTAAAATCAAAATCAGTAACAGCGAAGAAAAAATAATGTGAATTTACCCCAGAAGATGGTGAAGATAGAAAAGATGGAAAAGAAAAATGGCAGCTTTGGCTTCTTTGGTTGGGAAAAGTGATTTTATCAAATGGAAACGTGCGAAAACCAAACTGCTACAGGAATTTTTGAATATTCTGAATATGGAAAAGCTGATTGACAACGTAGTCGACTCGAAACATTCATGTCAATTCTCTGGATCTGGTTTTGTAGGTTTTTCTTTCCCTAAAAATACAAGTTTGTAAGAGAGGTTTTTGAAGCCGTAATGATAAAAGCTAAATATTCATATCTAGTTCAACTACAGAGAAAATACGTTCACTTCATAATTATACTAATATTTTCTGAGACATGTACACTTCAAAAAATTTATAATTTTTCCTTCTGTCTCTTTCTTTCTTTTTTGTATTTGATGTTTGCACATTTTCTGTTTCAGTTTTTTTTTTCTGTGTTATAATAAATAAACTAAAAAAAGAAGATAGGAATAGAAAATAATAATAATAATTCGCCTGTTGCCAGGTTTTCTCACTGGAGTTTAGTCAGTGTAAAGTCAGACCTCAGGACTTTAGCACAAAATGGCTTGATAGAAACAACATGTTTTATTTCCCCCACGACTTCATTCTAAAACAGATGTTTCTTAAAAAGATTTTGGATTCTCTCGAACATCTGCTCAGTCGCAGCAGTGAAAGTTGTGCGTGTCGAGGAAGAAGCTGCGACTCCCCTCAACAAGCAAAAGAAGAGAGAAAACAAAAATCCCGGCGAACCCGGTTCTCTCTCCAACCAGAGGCTAAGATCCGGCTCGGTGTCAGAGCTGCCGATGGACCCCGTTGATCTGACCTCAGCTCCTCTCAGCTTCTCCATGAATCGGATTCAAAATTAGAAACACCTTCTCGTTTTGGTTTTACATTTCATTTTAGGCTACTCTGCATTTTTCCCTGATAAAATTCAAACTGAACCAAATGAATCACTGACTCGACCGACTGATGATTCCTTTGTTTGTTTGTTTTTCCCCCGGCGAGGAAGAACAACTGCAGGTAAATGCGCTCTGTTTGGAGTAAGGCTGGACCACCACGTCCAGACAGGGTGACGTTCTGATTTCTTTGGGAAGTACCACGAGCGAGTTCTCAAACCGCAAAAACCAAACCTCGGCGTGTTTACATTCACTCTGTGTCCGGACACCCCGAAGCTTTCCGGCGCCTTCACGAGAAAGCGCCCGGTACAAAAGCTCAACCCCTCGGAGGCTTTCACACTTTTTTATCCTCAACGTTCGCAAAACTCACATCCTGCTTTTTCTGTATCTGTGTGGTAAAGTCCCTCCGGTCAATAATGTTTAAAAGAAACAAAAAACAAATGAAGTTCTTTAGGCGGGATCCAGCTGGTTTTGCACAGCCGGACAAAGCCAGAGATGGCGGGATCCAGCAGGGTTTTCAGGGTTGAAACGAGTCAGCGCTGGTACGGTACAGAGGAGATTCTGGATCGGGTTCAGGCTTCACCGTCCGCCCTAAAGCAAACTCATCTGCAGCCTGGGCGACTCGGGATCAGACCAGAATCACGGTGGGGTCTAGCGGAAGACTTCGAGACCTGGTTAAATCTTTACCCCGGGATCCCACATCGGGACAACACGGGGTTCTATAAGCAGGCCGGTTTGTCCGTGAAGCCCCGGTCAAGAAACCAGAGACCATTCAAAATGCTCCGGAAAAGGCAGAGAAATGAACAAAAATTAGAAACAAGAAATACCTCAATTTAAAAAAATGACCTGCATTGTCAACGATGGGTTTTGCACTTGACTGGTTTCTGGTTTCAACCCCAGAGAACCAGTGAAATAGATCATTATATTAGAGCAGATTTGTATTTACTAGTGAAATGACTTTATGAATCTAGTTTGGGTTGGTTTTTTTTTTAAAGCAACTTCAGGGGGTTTCGCTTTGTCTCACTTTCTCTCACTTTCTCTCACTTTCTCTCAGTTTGTCTCAGTTTGTCTCAGTTTGTCTCACTTTGTCTCACTTTGTCTCACTTTCAGGTTGATCCCAGGGTTAAATGTGAGCTTCTCTGGCCCCGGAACATGAAGAGGAAACGACCGGTTCCCTGTTGGCAGAGTTCATTCCTGAATCTAATTCATTTGTATTTGATCGATCAATCATTAATTGGTCGATCGAACGGTGAATTTCTCCTCCACTTGGACGAGGCGGTAACATTTCTACATTTCTACATTTCTACATTTCTAGCAGGCGTTTTTAAAAGCGACTCCACCAACCTGCCGGGTCCACGAAGGCCCGGATGCCCAGGATGTTGGGCCAGTTCCGCCGCAGGCCCACGTGTGCGGAGGGGCCGCTGCCCGTCCTGGTCCCGGTGGTCCCGGTCATCGCGGGCCCGTTGTAGTGGGAGTACGGGTAGACATGTCCGTACTGGAGCGGACCCGGAGCCGGACTGTCCCTCTCAGACTGACTCGGCTGCGACAGAGTCCCGATCTTATTCCTGAGGATGCGGCTGATGGAGCTGACGGACGGCACGTTGTACTTGTCGCAGACCCCGTCCGACAGCAGCCGGTCCCGGATCTCCCAGGCGAAGATGCCCGGGTCCCCCTGCTTGTAGTCCCGGATGCTCTTGACCACGGCGGGGGTGGTGACCCGGGGCTTGCTGCCGCCGATGGCTCCGGGCAGGATGGAGCCGGTCTCGTTGTAGCGGGCCAGGATCTTGGACACGCAGCCGTGGGAGACCCGCAGCTGGCGGCTGATGTCGCAGGGCCGCATACCGAGCTGCGCCAGCTCCACGATCCGCAGCCGCACCGGGTTCGGCAGCGGCCGGCCGTTCACGAACACCCCGCCGAGCTGGTTCACCTCCCCGTAGCTCTGCTCTGCAAGAAACAGGGCGGATACACCGGGTTCAGGGCCCGCAGGTCCAGGTCCGGCCGTTTACCCCCGACCCTAGTTCAGCTAAGACCGAGACCGAGAACGTTCGGCACGAAGACGGGAAACGTTCAGCGGCCGCAGCTTCTCCGACCTGGACCAAGTGTCACCGCTTTAACTCGATGGAGGACTCAGACTGTTACACAACCGGTCTACAGGGTGAAGGGGGACCCGGACTCAGCGGCGCTCAAACGTTTGGCCGGACCGGATCGTTAAAAAAAAACAAAAACAACTAACCCCGGGGACTAGAACCGGGGCTCGGGGCTCGGGCCTCGTGGGCGTAAACGCGTCGCCGGTCCTGTCAGGTCGCGTTCGCGGGGGGTTCGATCGCTTCCTCCGGCCACAACATTTCGGCCGCGTTCGTCCGGAGTTTTTCCTCCGGTAACGACGGAAAACACCGAGCTGCTGCTACAGACGTTCCCCGTGGAAACGAAACCTGGGCAGCAGGAGACGGAGCCAACGACAACCACTCTAAGAATCATAATCATAGTCATAATAACGACAATAACAATTATTAATAGTAATAATATTGTCATAACAATTATTATTATTATTATAACAATAACAATAATTTTAATAATGATTATTATTGTTATTATAATAATTATTTTTATAACAAAAATAATTATTATTGTTATAATAACTATTATTGTTGTTGTCGTTATAATAATAATAATAATAATAATAATAATGATGATGATGATGATGATGATGATGATGATGATGATGATAACGACAGTTTTATTATTCCTGTTTGGTTTGGTCACAGTTTGCTTGTTACTTTCTGAAACGTCGGAGCCATTAAATGAGGAAATAAATCTAAATCCAGATCTAAATGTTTTCTGCTCATCTCACGCGAGGCGAAGATGGAGAAACATTGGAAACAAGCAGCCGGTGAGAAGTTTTTCCTGGAAAATCTGAGCTGAAATTATGATTTAGAAAATGAGACTGAAATTCTGGAGCAGCCGATGTGTTTGTTAAGGTCCCGGTTCTTTTTCTTGTTTTTCTTTTTCTTGTTGAACATTCAGACATTTAAAAAGACTTTAAGTGAAACAGCAAATACAGTTTCAGGAATTAAAATCGGCCCTGCGCATCATCCTCTCTCCCCAGATGCACTGGACAGAAAAAACCCATCAACCGGTTTCCTACATTATTGTCAGATTGGGCAGGATTCGGATCTCAGGTCCAGTTCAACAGGACTTCCATTACGTTACATTTCACAAAATCTGACTAACGGGAGAATGAACTCCAGGCTTCTCTCCATGAAGCTGATATTTCTGAAAAGGAAAAAGCTTTTTAAGACATGAATTAATCTGAAGAAAGAGTGAAAGATGTTGCAGTGGTTTTCCCCCCGTTTACTGTCTTGTCTTGTCTTAAAGGACCCAGAACTCGTCCAGACCAGCAAAGCAACGTCTCCCAGAGGAAATCGTCTCTCATACAGAGCGACTTTCCCTCTGAATTCACTCCCTCTGCGTCTCCCTTCAGCTGTTCTGTATAAAAAGTTCAGTGTTTGTCGTCTCACCCATCGGCTGCCGTCCTCTGCGTCTCACCGCTCCACCATCCACCGCTGGGTCTGCAGCCTGAAGCCCTGAGCCGTGTCCTCCTCCTCCTCCTCCTCCTCCTCCTCCTCCTCCTCAGTGTCCTCTGGCTGGAAATCATGTCATCACTTCCTGTGTGCAGAGCAGGAGCATCACTCTTGGCGCCCGGAAGAACGAGGGGTTCCTGAAGGGCTCTTTGGTGCGTTTAAAGCTGCGCTTGCCCTCCCTCTGGAGGTCAACATGTTCGCACAGAGCACAGTCTTGGTGGACGGACTAAACCCGGTCCCTTGCGGTTCCGTAAGGCTACGCTTGGCGGATGCAGCCCCCCGTCAGCTGCTACGTCCGCAGCTGCTTCAGGGACGCACGGAGAGATCCGGGAGCAGCGTCCACTGATCTCTGGAAGGGCAGAAATTACAGGTTTGAAGAGAAATACGCTCGGGGTGTCAGCTCCGGCACCTGAACACCACCTGTCGAGACTGAGACGTAGTCGGGGAGAAGGGCGGGAAAGTTGGGACAGAAAGCAGGAAGTGAAGGACGAGGGGTCAGAGAGACGGAGCGACATCTGCTGGAGTTGCTTCGTGTCTCCTTGTGGTTGTTCCCTGTCACTGTGCATTTTGTCTCTTTGTGGATGTTTAGCGTCTCTTTGCTGTCACCTTTTGTCTCTTTTTGTCTCTTTGCTGTCACCTTTTGTCTCTTTCTGGTCGCGTTGCGTCTCTTAGTTCATCTTGCGTCTCCGTGAGGGTTTTGTGTTTCTTCACATTCACTTTCTTCTGGTGCTTTCGTCACTTTTAACCGAGCTCTGCCACCTTCTAATGAGAAATATTAGTAGTTTCAGTCGGAGCCACAGGCCCCGGGAGAGGGGAGGGGCGCCTCGACCAACCTCGGCCCATGCACCAGGTTGACAGCGGAGGTCCAGGAACGCGAGGACACACCCAGGCTAAGCGACGGATGTAGTCAGAAACAGGTGCGACTGATTGATCCATCAGCCTATCTCGACCTCGTCGTGTGGAGGTAAAACAGCGAGTGGACTCCTGAAGTGTGGGCCACCGCCCGCATTGCACAGGAGCCCGGCGACAGGAAGTGCACCGGGCCAAAGCTGCAGCCGAGGCGGTTCTGGGAACCGTGACGGACGTTTGTGGTTTACTTTCATTTCCTCCTCTGAAGAAGTCTGACAAACCCCGGAAGACGTGCCTACGACCTGCCCGGTCGTCGGGACCGCTCCCGTCTCTCGGCCCCCTGGACGGCCGGAGAACGATCGAGGAGGACGTTCACACCCGGCACCGGGGGCTCATCGTCCGCGTCTCGTGGCGACGGGAAACCTGCGGGGGAATAAAAACTGGTGAGTCGCTGGAATAAGCGCCGCGTGGTAGTTCCACGTGGAGCCTGGACAGGGACTTTGCCCGTCGCCCATCGAGGGAAACGCCACGACCCAGAAACTCGGGTATCGGGAAACGCCAGTCGCTTTCCAGGAACCAGGTGACCCGCTGACGTTGGGGCCTGTTGGCGTTTCAGTCAGACTAACGCCAACATACGGGTCTTTCCTCTCTTCTTCTTCTTCTTTTTCTAGGAATAACTCTGCACTTCTGCCGCCTGCTTCTGGTGAATCAGCTTTCGTGGGGATCCCGACCCAAAGGAGATCCCTCGAAAACCAGCCCCCTTTTCGGTCTCTGGGGTCACACGGAGACAGGCGGGTCGGGACTTGTTTCCTCGACCCAACATCTACTGAAACTATCCACTGGCGCCCTCTCATCCGGAGACCTCCCGGCTCATTCTTAGCGCAGCGGTGCCTCCTGCTGGACGGTTCCGCGCATTACAGTTTCCCCCCTGGCCGGAAACTTTTGGATGCGGAGGAAACACGTCGGTCGATTTACGGGCCGGTCACTTCTCCACAGCTCCCCGGTATTTGGCACCGATCGGGTCATTCAAGGCGGTTCGGTCCGTGAACTTCCGGTCGGCCGATTCCAGTCAACGTCTCATTTGCCGAGCGTGCGCTCAGGTCACCTGATCACGTGAAGAGGGAAAGTTGGTCGACAGGTGAGCAAACGATCCGACAACCGGAGAATAAAGTTTCCGATCATAAATCACGGATGGATAAAACGTTTATCTGGGAGCAAGTGGATCAGAAATTCCTCAGGAAAACTTTTTCTAAAAAAAACAAACAAACAAACAAAAAAATCAACCTTTTCTGTGTTTTTACATGTGGTTTTTTATTTTATTTATAATTTTCATGAAATGTTCAGTAAAATTAGAGAATAATGGACCTGCTAAATTTTATAATTCATTATAGAAAAGAAAAGAAAACACTCATTTTAATCGGAGAAGTGACAGAATGTGAAATTGTCATTTTTGGGTGATTGCACACACAATTTCCTGCCAACATTTTCAAAATAAAATAAGAACCAAGGCATCATAAGTAGTCTGGTTATGATCCACAATAAAACTCGAAGCCGCCTCCAGTTTTTATTTTATTTTTTTTTTGGTAGAAAATCCAAACCAACAAAACAGAAAAATCTGATTTCCGCACATATTTTGTTCTGTTCGGACATTTTCTTCGACTTCTCTCTCACAATGTCTTTACACTGTTTGTTTATGGTTTTCGGCCTCAGAGAGAAGTTGTAAAAATCCACACCCACACGACCTGCTGCTGGAGCCGTGTGTTGTTGCCGTTTTTAAAATCCGCGTTGAGCCGCAGTTCCCCGCTCAGACAGCAGGGGGCAGTCTGAGCTCAGGGTTGAGCAGGGGGTCAGGTGGGCCGACAGGTGGACGGAGCCGAGTCTGGTTAAAGCTGCCATTTTCTCAGATTAAAGGGTGGTGATCTGCGGGGACCGAGATCCGGTTCAGCGCTTTTAGGACACCTCGGTTTCCGGGGGACCCCGATTTGGTCCTCGGCCGCGTCACCGGACGGGGAGACCCCCCTTTTTAATCCACCGAGCAGTCCCGGGAGGTGCGTCTCCACCTCTCTGTCCACCCGTTCTTTTCGGCCTGGAGTGTGGGAGCTGGTGCCGGTCCACGGGTGCGATGACTGAGACACAGTGGGGGGGGGGGGCCCTGAAAAGGAAACTCTGAGGAGGGGAAACAGAGCCCAGAGAACAGGTTTTGAAGGGGGTTTCACTCCGGAGGCTGTGACTGTGCCCACGGTGAGAACAGGAAAATGCATTTCTTCGATGAAATTTATATAAAACAGACTATAAATCTGAAAAGGAGGAAGCTGCTCGGCCAAAGCAACTTCAAGACTTCAGCAGAGACCGGATCCTGAAGGACACAAAACCAAAACCACTTGTTTCTGACCGGAATAAAACGGAGTCTTTGCAACTGAATCTGGGTCCCGTCGATAACACTTTCATTTGATTTAACTTTTTTATTTGATCTTTTACATTTTTTATGCCATTTTTATTTTAGTCTGCTTTCGGTTAAATGTGTTATTTTCTTTTTTGTTATATTACATTTTCATTTCTTTTATTAATTTTCTCTTAGTAGTTTCCTTTAATTTTCATTTTCTCTTAATTTATTTTTGGTATCCTAGTTTTTGTATATTCTATTTTCTTTCTATTTATTTTCAATTTATTTTATCTTATTTCATTAAAATCTTTGTTTTCATATTTAAATTAAATCAAATTAATATGTTTTTATTCTAATTTATTACATTTTGTAAATCCATAATGTTATTAGGTTGGTTCTGTGTTTCAAGACAAATTTATTAAGTTAATTAAGTAAAATTATTTTCAAGTTTTATTCCGTTAATTTTGTTTAAATCGTGTAGATGTCGACCAGTGGAAATGGGCTAAACTGCTTTGTGTGTGTGTGTGTGTGTGTGTGGTCATGAATATAGAAGACAGTCTATTGAAGTCTGAATACCATGACAACTCCCAGTAGCCTCACATGTATTCCCAGCAGAGTGTGTGTGTGTGTGTGTGTGTGTGTGTCAGTCGGGTCATTATAAAGTGTTCAGGGGGAATAAATGGGATAAATGTGGAGGCTGCACGTCTTTGTGGCCGTCGGCTAGTCGTGTGTTTGTTTGCAGAGTTCGACCACCCAGCAGGATCCAACACACACACACACACGCACACACACACACACACAGAGAGAGAGAGAAAGAGCGAGCTCAACTCATTGTCACACACATCACACAGACACACAGCAAACTGGAAACCAAAACTCAACCAGACATAGAAACCCTGCCTCCTAGAGATGGACCAAAAAAACAACAAAAATCCAAAGGGAGTCTGGTTGGGGAGCGACTGGTTTTTTGCACTGATTTTATGTCCATTCTGCTACAACTAAGATTATTAAGAACACGAGACAAGACACATGGAAGATGGAACATTCACAAATAACCATTATTTTCTTTATCCACTATTTGTCTTAGGGCTGCAACTAATGATTATTTTATCATCGATGAATCTGCTGCTTCCTTTTCTTGATTAATCAATTAATCTTTTGGTGTAAAAACACCAGGAAACGGTGAAGAATGTCCCTCGCTGTTTCTTCATCACATGTACGACAATTGTGCTTGTGGTTGAGCGATTAATTGATTAGAAGAACTGAACTTTGTTCCCGATTAATCGATTAATGGACTAGTTGCTGCGGCTCTAAACTTATTTCATCGATAAAATGTGGAAAACAACGACCAGCTGTCACCTTTGGTCCCTTCACCGTGTTTGTTAGGTTTGATCGACCGCAGACAAAACCTCCGAGAGAAAACCGGCAAATCTCCGCCCTGAAGCGACTGGGACCAGAGTTTTTCGCTCGTTTAGCGAGTCTCAGATTAGCCGTCGATCAACTGTCGGTGACTGGTTGAGTGGAGAATGTGTAGAGAACTGCCTGTAACAAGCTCAGCGCCGAAACAAACCCTTCGAGCCCGAGAGCAAAACACGGTCCTCCACTCCGCCTCCTCCGTGGCCCGGGTTTGGTTTGGCCGCTTTCTGGGAGAAGGTATCGGTCTCGTGTGACTCAGGGTGTGGTTAGCTTAGCTTAGCATAAAGACTGGAAACCGGTGCAAACCGCTAGCCCGGTTCTCTCCACACACACACCTAGCAGCACCACTAAAACTCACTGACCACCGTGTTTCATCCGGTTTGTTTCATCCAACGCACGACCCGGAAATGTAAAGACAACAGCCGGGGCCACAGGAGGAGCCGCCTGCCGGAGCTATTCCCGGAGGGAGCAGTGACTGGGTGCAGCTCCCTGAGGCCTCGTCCTCACGTCCGGGGTCGCCAGGTTCGGTGCCGCGGTGACTGTGCCAGAGACCAAAACCCAAACCTGCAGCTGCAGAACAACAGAGCTGCACAGAGGAGCCGCTGGAAAACTCCATCTAGGCGCTTTAAGAGCTGCATCCCTGCTCTCAGCTGCTAAATGTTGCTCCGTCCTGCTCATTTGTTCCAACGAATCACCTGAGCCATGTCGTGCCAAGCACAGCAGGGCCGGTCTTGGGGATGGACCCTAGGTACCCGGGTCCCCGAAAATCCTGGAATTACAAGTGGGTTTTTTTCTTTCTTCTGCAATTTGACATTATTAGCATCGTAAGTAAATTATCACTGTTAGCTGAGCTGATACTTTGACCGTTTTTGAACCTAAAACGACGTTAGAGCCTCGTCCCCTCTGAGAGACACCGACGGCTCAGTCCAGTCCTGCAGTGGCCTAGCAGACCCGGTAGCAGTGCGGATGCTGAGGACGAGGACTTTGGGTGGACCTCGAATGGGGGGGGGCAGATTTATGCTCCACGCCGCTGCACCTGTGAACCTACACTACAGCCGGAGACGCTGCACAGAACGACACTGTTCTGCTCGTGCACGGATTAAAACAAACAAAACGACCCGCACGTTAACCGGTGAGCTTCGGGGCTGCCAGTGTGGACCGAGCCGGGCTGGCCGCCCCCCCCTGATCCCGTCCCGGACTCGCCGCCTCTCCCTGCTACTTACCTACCAGGGACCTTGCAGGTAGACGCCGTTACGTGCAGACAAGCAATGCAGATGCAACAGATGTGTGCGGGGCGTCCGGCTGAAGTTCATTTTGCAGCCCCCAGTCAAAAAAAAAAAAAAAAAAAAAAGGCAATCTGTGTACGTGTGTGTGTGTGTGTGTGTTTACACGGTCATACACACACACACACTCACAAAACACCAGACACACAGATGAAACCATCTCGGTGTCCATCTTAAAACAAGACGTTTCCCCCCCAAACGTCGTGAAATGAAAAGGCCGGAGTTTGTTCGGTTTGCGGCTCAACCGGCCTCTCGAATCAGAGATAATATGGCAGCGAAACGGCAGCGCGACACCAGGACGCGACGAATTGCGGAGGGATGACAGTGGTTAGAGAGATTACCGGGCTGACGCACTCGGAGTCAGTCCATCAGCCGGAGCGAAAACACTGCGCCTCCTCATCCTCAGTTAATCCCCACAACAAACACGGAAACGCGCCGAGACGCCGTTTGAGCCACGACAATCACCTTAAATGTAGTGATTTCTCAAGGCAGTTTGGACCTGCTAGAAAAATAAAAATAAAATAAAAAAAAAAGTCAGTTTTTTGTGTGACTGCAGATGGTTGCGTTCAACATTTCAGCGTTTTGAAACCTTTAATTACACGAGGGACCTGGACTCTCCTGCATTTGTTGGGCCGGAGACTCGGAGGCCGCATCCTCTGGAGTTTTCCCCCCGTTGTCATTCGTTTTAATGTGAACCTCTGGGGGGGGCCCACTGGTCTTTCTTCCTCACGAGCTTAACTGTGTATTTGACCCTAAAACCGCATCTGCAAACGAGGCCGTTTGTTCCGGGGTTCGGTTCTCCGTAACGAGCCCTTCACGGTTCCTCCGGCCGCAGGTGTCTCGTCCGGTCTATTGCGAGCGGAGTGTTTCTGTTTTCAACGAGCAGGTCTCATCCGACGTGTGTCGCGCGGGACCAATAAATACTATTGATGCCGATAAACGTGTCGAGTCTCGGTGAGTTTTTCCTTCTCGGGTTTTTTTTTTTTAGAAACTCCGGAGGCTCCGGTTCTTCGGTAAACACGCGGTCAGGAGGCGGATCAGTGGCCGATGGATGGAAATGACTCTTTCCTTTTTTTTTTTCTCCTGAGCCTCCATCATTACACATTCATCTCCTCCCTGAACATCTTTTTTTTTCTTCTTCTTCTTCTTCACACCCTCGTCCACTTGATTCCCGGGACCCGCCTGCGTCCCTTTTAACGCCTCTCTCTCTCTCACACACACACGCACACGCGCAGGTCGTTAAAAAGGGACGGAGGACACACACTCTTAATGTCTTCCCCTCATGTATTTTTCATGCTGTTGAACCCTCTCCGGTCGGCCCGCGCAGCTCCGGGCTCCCGCTCCATTTAACGGCATTCATGGACGCGGACCCTCCACTGTCCGCTCCTCTCTAACGGGCTGCAGCCGGCGCTTCGTCGCCGACACAAACCTGGAACTTTTCCTGCCTCTACCCTCGTCCCCACCCCGCCCCACCCCGACCCCCGCCACCCCGGCGCTCATGTCCTTTGGCACCAGCACAAAAACGGGATTCTCCGTGCGGGACATCCTGGATCTCCCCGACACGACGGGGGGACGCGGCGGCTCCGGGACCGAGGGGGCGGAGGAGGACGACGCCGAGGAGGCATCCGCGGAGGGCTCCGGCTCGGGAAACCCGCAGGAGTTGGAGCTTTGCGGCCGGGATCTGTGTGAGCGCGGCGTCGGGAGCCTCGGCAGGTGGAGCCGCGGACCCGGTAACCTGCACTTCTCATGTGGGGAGATTTGGGGGGTTTGCTTTTTTCTTTAAACGTAAAAATGTAAAACTTATTACGCTCATTCATTTGATCTCATTTCTGGCTCCGACTACGTTGAATCCGACGCTCTCCTGCTCGTGCGTAATTGAGCACGAGCAGGCGATCGCTACAAAACTCTGTTAATCCGCCAAACCGTCGACGTCGACTTCAGACGTCCGGTAAAGGCCTCTTCAGTTTCATCAGTGAGGTCGTGAAAATGACCCCCGATCATCCGGACGGTCTTCACTTCTGCCCGGACAGCCTCGCAACCCCCGCGCCCCCCTGCGCGTAACTGGATGCCGTCTCCCCGTCTCCCTCGCGGTGCGACGATTTACGCGGTGCTCTCCCCCTTCTGCGAATTAAACAATCGCCTCGTGGTTGACGTTAACCGGTAAACTCGGTCGCACGGTTCCAAACGGCTGCTGATGTTTCGCTTCTGTCCTGTCTGAAGGACGAGAGCCGGGGGGGGAGCTGTCCAACCATCCGGACGCGCGTCGAACCTAAAAACGGTCTTTTTGCGAAGGGAGTTCCGCATGGCGCGGAGCTGGTTTTCTGGGGCGTAAGGGAAACATCTGGGCTGGGATTGTTTGTTGTAGCTTTAAAAAAATGTAAAAGTAAATTGAAGTCTGTGGAAAAGATTCTTGTGAAAGAAATGACTTGTGGTGGAAGTTTCTTTGAGCTCCACAGTCTGTTTCTGTGGCGTTCAGAGAGTAATCAGATTACTTGTCATCTCGCCCTGCAGTACACGGCCTCTCCTTAAAGTCCCGCACCGAGCCGAAATTCCCCGGGCTCTCCGCGGACAAGACCCCGGATGCAGAGCGGGACCCAGCGGGCGGAGAGGCGCAGAAGGGCCGCGGCAGGAAGCGGCGGGTGCTGTTCTCCAAGGCGCAGACCTTCGAGCTGGAGCGCCGCTTCCGGCAGCAGCGCTACCTGTCCGCCCCGGAGAGGGAGCACCTGGCCGGGATGATCCGCCTCACCCCGAACCAGGTCAAGATCTGGTTCCAGAACCACCGCTACAAGATGAAGCGCGCCCGGGCCGAGCGCAGCCTGGAGGCGCTGCAGCTGCTGCCGGCTCGCCGGGTCGCCATCCCGGTCCTGGTGCGGGACGGGAAGCCCTGCGACCGGATCCTAGCGCAGGACCTGGAGGCGCCCTTCAGGTCCGGCCTGACCCTGCCTCTGTGTGCCTACTCCCCTCTGCTGCACCCCGCCTACGGACCGGAGCACCCCGGGCTGCCCCAGCATCACCCGGGGGTGCAGCAGCTGGCGCACATGTACCACTGGAGCTGGTGAAGCCGGACCAAGACTCAAAAGTACTAAAAGGGTCCAGGCTATAAGCTGGTGTTGGGCCTTAGACAAAAAAACGAAAAAAAAAACCCCAAAACAAAAACGATTAGTGACACTGTTCAAAGACCGAGAAAATTCTGCCTTTTTCTGAATGGAGTTTGGCACATTTCACGTGTGTCCCTTTCCCTTTAAAACTGTCGATTCTCTGATTTAGTTTTCAGCCTCTTCTGGTTCACAAGACCAGTTTTCAGACCATTTACTCGTTTAAAGGCGAATTCCCCTAAAAAAAAAAAAGGGAATGTTTTTCTCTCATATGGAAAATCTGCTGATTTTCATTTTCATCCTTCTCCAGAAAAACACACGCTCTTCCCGCGCTGCTTGTCGTCGAACACCCGGACAGAGGGACTGGAGTCGAACTGTTCGTAAAACCGGTGCAACCGAAAGTCCGGTTCGCTCCATCTGTGACTGGGAACTCTGTGATTTTTCTACTTGTTGCCGTTTTCGTTGTGTGTCGCTGCGGAAGAGTCGCCTTCTCCCGCCGCAGGACGTTTTTGCCCGTGTTTTCTAAATCTATTTATAATGTGGACGTGAGCTGTTTTGTAATAAGCTGGATATTTATGACGGTGAATAAAGGTCGGAGCAGGTGTGAGCGGTTTCATTTCGTCCCGCAGCGAAGCGGCTCAGAGCCGCGGTCGCCCTGACGCGAACACGCGTTTCTTCGCGCGACATTTGGGGGGGGGTTTGTTTTAAATCAATAATTTACATTTTGTGAATGGTTTCGTGCATGTTGGGGGCGTTTTCTGGCTTCATTATCCAGCCTGTAGATGGACTTGGACAATATTCACTGATGTTATAGTCGCTATAAACTTTAAAGCCAACTTGGGGGGGGGGGGGTCAGGTAAAATAGCTGGATATTTTTAACATTTTGCAGGTCCCATAAAATCCTCAAAAAGAAACAATCTGAGAGGGGGGGGGGGTAACCCGTGGCCATGGGAGCAGGGGGCCACGAGGTAAATATTGCCCCCGTTTTAAAAGGGAACCACGGGGTCCTACACTCGTGTGGGATCGTGAGAACAGACACTAAAGGCTCGATGTAGAAAGTGACTTGATCAGACATTTAAAAAGGTGAAGTCCTTCGTTGTTCCGCCTGAAATTAATCTCACATGGTGTATTTTTTTTTTTTTGGGGGGGGGTCAATCTTAAAAGTTCGATATCTGGGGGAAGAGTTCGCGGAGAGGACTGACACCACATCTCCCCATCGAAAGGGGAAATGTGGGTTTGATCTTCTCATCTAAAGCTCTGCAAAAAAATAAAAATAAAAAAGTTGCTCCTTTCAGCTGACGGTCTCTGGGTTCCCGCGGTGGCTCCGTGCGCAGGAACCCCAAGCTACGACTTCCGGGGGGGATTCGACGTCATTACCGAGGTCTCAGTCAGGCGGCGGGACACTATAAGGTCGGGGTTCCCCCCGTGGCAGTTCCGCGTGCCAAGGTTCTCCGTAACGGGCTCTCGCGCTGCTGCCGGATCAGGGTCGGGTTTTGAATGAGCTCGGTGAACGTGTCCGAGCACAGAACCGATCCCTTGTTCTCCGGTGAGCGGCGGCGGCGGCAGGATCGATAAATATCCCATCGCCTGAGCGGGACTTTTGAAAAGTGCAACGTGTCTGATGCTCATTAACAGCATCGGCCGGGTGCAGGTGCGGAGCCGGTTTCACCTTGGAGACTCAAGTCTGCCGGTCAGTTTGTGGTTTTCAGTGTCGTCAGGCTGAACATCGGAGTTCCCTTTTACACGCCACTGAACGTCTCAGCAGCAGGACACGACTTCACTGGGCACAGGAAGAACCAGCCATTCACTGTGTTGAGACAAGGAAAGGAAAGAAAGACCCCCCCCCAACACACATACACACACACACACACCCAGTGTGTGTGCGTGTGTGTGTGCGCGCCTTTGGGGCGGGTCGGGGTGGGAGGGGAAGAGTGTAAGTGTGTGTGTGTTGGTGTCGGAGGTCACAGCTCATCTCAGAGGGATGATGTCGGGCTGGGGGGGTGTGGGGGGGCAGAGCTTCGGGACAGTTATAATGTGTCACCTGCTGCTATAAAAGAGGTGAAGAGGAAGAAAAGGAGGAGGAGGAGGAGGAGGAAGACGACGCAGGGATGAAAAAACCCACACACGAGCTTTGGAGTTTAAAGGACCAGTCTGGTGGTTTTTGTTTTTTCCTTGTTTCAGCCCATTTAACATTTTATCAATTAAAGGACAAGTCCGGAGATTTTCTCTATTTTTCTTACCGTCAGCAAACCCCATGAAAAGACACCAAAAAAAACCAGTCTCCCACTAACAAGTGCTGTGTGTGTGTGTGTGTGCGCGCGTGTGAGAGCGAGCGTCTCTAAACTCAACCCGCGGGCAAAGCCAATGACAGTCTACCTTTAGGTGTAAATACACAGCATGTTCCAGAAAACCGTCCCCGGTGCATCGAGACCAGACTCCACGGGAGCGGAGCGGCCCTGTCGAGACCGCGGCGCGTGGAGGAGAGTTCGGACAACGAGCTGCAGTTCGGAGTTTTGGTATTTGATGATTTGACTGATTTAGTCAAGCTCTTCTCTTTTTTAAATCCCGTCTGGAAATATCTTCATTCGGGGAAACGAGCGCCATCAGCCTGGTTTTGCGTCCTGACACGACCCGGGTCCCGCTTCAGTGTCCTGCCACTTGTCCCTTCGGTCCCTCGCAGTGACTCCGTCCCTCCGTTACTTGGCCCGGTTTGTTTATCAAACACACAAAAACCAACACGTCGTGGTCTCAGACCTTTTTCCGTTATTTCTGAGACGTCGCTGTAACTTGACCCGACGCCGGGAACTGAGGTCAGACTCCACGCGGCCGGCAGGGGGCAGCAGAGGCTCGGCTAAAAGCGCGGCTCCGCCAGGACACACACACACACACACACACACACACACCCAGGCCCCGCTCCCCGAAAGGCCTGAAAACCCGGACCGAGTTTAATGTCTTAAACTGTGAAGTCGCGATTTTCCCGCAACATGACACAAAAAAGTGTTGCCGGCATTAACGGGGCGCGCGGCCTCATTAAATCACGTGGTGCGATGTCGTGACCCCCCCCCCCCCCCCACTGGCAAGCGAACGGCCTCCGTGGACACACACTGACCTGCAGCAGGTGGTTTCTGGGTGCGGGACTCGGGGCCGTCACAAGTGGGGGTCTTCCCCCCCGTGCACCAGCTCAGTGCACCGGGGCTGGTCGGGTCGGGGGGGGGGGTCTTCTGCCACCACCGTAGCCACATGTCGCTCCCTGCTGGCCTGGAGTGCAAATGACACACACACACACACACACACACACACACACACACACACACACACACACACACACAGCTTGACTGAAGAAGGCGAAAGAGCCAGGTGACGGTGGGAAAAGGTCCGGGGGTAAACCGTCGCATGGCCGACGGCGGAATCCAGCTGCGGGGTCCAGCTGTGGGGCAGAGCCATGGTTAACGGAGGCGACTAACGCTTGTGCCCCCCCCCCCACTGGGACAGGTCAGGATGTCTGCTGTGAAAAAGGGCCCGTTGGCCTCCGTGGGTCAACGCCGAGCTGCCCCCCCCACCACAGGGCCTGGTGCCCTGAGTCAAAACCGACTTTGTGGTGGATGCGGAACAGAAATAGTCAGCGGATGCAGTGAAGAACAGCCACAGACATTATTTCATCCCGTATGAATGTCGCACTTATGGTGAAGTCAGACTCTGTAACAATAATAATAAAGCAAGCAAATGAAAACAGCACGGCAGCCGTCACCGTTTGAAAGTCTGACCTCTGCTGTAGCCCTGAGGAAATGAACAGACGCTGGTTCGATTAGAATCAGTCTCGTTTTACTTTAAAATGCCACGACCATGAGAACTCAGACGTATTCACGTGTTTCGGCTCTTTGCTGTTTGAGGTTTCGAGGCTGAAGTTCCGAGTGCAGCGCTTTGTCTTGAGAATTTCGCAGACCGAAGCTCTGCTATGAAAACTTCAATCCTGAAATCCTCTTTTTTTTTTTTGGAAACACCACCTGTTGGAGCACCAATTTGCTGTTTTGCAGACTGAAAGTGTTTGTTTTTCATTTCTCCCAATGCATGAGGACAGAAGAGAAAAGGGTCACGTACGTCCGTCAGTCAGTCAGTCAGAAGCAGCGAGGCTGATCAGACTAAAAGGGGGTTTGTGGTTTCCCAGTGGTGGAAGAACCACTCAGATCCTTCACTTCAGTAAAAAAAAAAACAACTTGAAAATACTCCATTACAAGTAAAAGTCCTGCAGAATCAAAATACTACTTAAGTACAAAAGTATCATCAGCTAAATGTACTTAGAGTATCCTAGGTAAAAGTACTCAACATGCAAAAACCTGAGGCCAATGTAAAGGGTCACCAGGAAAACCTGAGGGGTCACGAGAGGATTTATGGGAGAGGAGAGAAGAAAAAACAAAGTCTCGATTTACTTTTTGGACTTTTCTCCAATTTTTTTATTTCTGTGTGTGAAACATGGGGCCAGTTGATTAAATGAAAGCATTAGAGGTTCGGGGTTGATGTCTTATTTTTTGTAAGGGGTCAATCTTTCCGCCGTGTGACAAACGTAAGCTCGTCACGGCTTTGAACCGGAAGTTGAGTTTTGTTCTCTCAAGTAACTGCATTGGAGTAAAAACCACAATGTTTCCATCTGAACCAAAGTAGAGTAGAAGTGTAAACTAGCAGAAAAGGGAAGTGATCGAGTACAAGTACCTCAAAAAAAATCTACTATTTAGATTATTATAATAAAGTTTTGCAACACAGATTAAAATTATTTAATATTTAATCTCTTCAGTCGATGTTGAGCTCACTTATAATTCATTAATAAAAATGAGACCAACCTCATGATGGCGCTGTGGAGCTCCAGTGTGTCTCAGCATCACTTAAACACTCAGCAGAGAGCTCCGCACGCAGGCGCACACACACACACACGCACACACACACACACACACACACTCACGCACTGAGCTGCAGACGTACGAGTGTTTCCCATGTTTCTTAATGTGTCTTTAGCAGCCAAGTGGCGCAGTGACGGCGCCTTGACCTCCGTCGACCTGCAGGCAAACACGCTGAATGATTTCTGAAGACCACTTCTGGACGCGTGACCTCTGACCTTTTCCCTGCGCACTGTAACCAGGTCAAGATGGAGGCTTTCTCCACCCCCCCCCCCCCCCACAGGTACAGGCTGAAATGTGTGACCACGATGTAACCTTGATGAAAAAAAAAAAAAAAAAAAAAAAAGAAGAAAGAAAAAAGAAAAATAGAGAAAGAAAGAAAAATATAAAATATCACAGGAAGCAACATAAAAAAAAAAAGGTTGATTGTGAATGAAGTGTTTTATTTTGAGTGTCTCATGTTTCGCTGGTTTGAATCTGAAAAAATGTGACATGTAGGTTTTTTTTTTTTAATGACACACACACACACTCTCTCTCACACGCACACACTCTCTCTCACACGCACACACACACACACGTTATGTTGTATAAAGAACAACCAACCGATCTTTCGGGATTCGGGGCAACAAGTTCAATAACTTGCGAACAAAATGTTTCTGGATGCATTTTTTTTAAAAATGTCAAGCTTTGAGGTTCAGGGGCTCTGCTCCCCAAAAACACGGGTATATTTACGTTCAATGATTTTCTCACCACAACACACTGTGTGTGCAGTATATTTAGGGTTGAATACACATTATCTCCAGAACCCTTAGTGAATGTCTTCAACCCTGCGTCGTTTACACCAGCTCCCAGTCTCCTCCGTGTTTTACTGTTGGTCAGCGTTTGCTGAAACTGCTGAAACATTTCGGAGGCTGCAGGACCGTAGTCTTCCACCGCATTCATTCCAGCTAGGTGTACCTAATAAACTGCTAACCGAGTATATGATAAAGCCAGCGGTGGTAGCAGCAGAGACACTTCTTTCACCTCTTTTCTTTTACTGAGGTTAGCACGCTAACCAGCTGGCCCGTCTCTTCGCTCTCCGATAGCGCGTCGCTGCGGCGTCCGGTCCGTCCTCGGTCCAACGTGAGAGGATGAAGAGGCAGCGCTGTCCGGAGGACGCGGTCTAACCCCTCGTCTTGTAAACGCAACGGCGGCTGGAGCTCCTGGCGACCACCACCACCACCACCAGCTCCCAGCAGGAGACCTCGTTTAGCGTTAGAGAAAACTTACATAAGGGCCCCTTTAAAGCTAAGCTCCGTCCCAGAATACTCAAATGAGTTTCTCAGACTGTTTCAAGTTGTCAGGCTTTCGTGACAGTTAGTTCTCTAAAACCCGAGCAGGCGGGAGACGCCGAGAGCTGGTTGTCGGGCTCAGGGTTTAGAGTGCGAGGATACGGCTATTTCCCGGAGGCAGCGCGTACCAGTGTGAACGTGCGAAAACACTGGCAGAAAGTATCAGTTCGTTCCTTCTGGGCCGGTGCTAATTTATTTGATGCACCTTAATCTTATTTTGTTCTATCACGCCTTGGTAACCGCATATCATGAAAATTTAATTGTGATAATTGCGCCAACAGATCGTAGGGATTTTACAGTAACCTGCGTGTTCTCTCCTAACACCACAACTAGCCCTCCGCAGTAGCCTCAGGGTACGTCTAAGAAAGCCTAAGGGTACGTCTGAAGATTCCTTCATGTTCGGGGTTCGATCTGAAACGCCTCGGCCGCGATCCAGCTGACTGGACTTACGGGGCTTGTTGCTCTGACAACAGCTCCGGACGGACTTTTGATTCAGCCGAAAAATGAGACCTCGGTTGAAGACCCGGGACCACGTGCAGGCCGCTCCTCTCCGTCTACATCTGCCTCGGCTTCGAACGGTGCTGCTCCCGGTTCTAAACTGCCGGGGCTGGATTACGAAAAGCATTAGTCAGTGTGTTCAACTTCAGCTTTACTGACAAATATTTAACAACTTAAGTCTTTTTATGGGATTTTTTTTTTGACAGCAAGAAAAAACACAGAATAACACGAGCTTTGTCCTTTTTATTCCAGCTTCTAGTATCTCCTTAGAAAGAAAGACAGAACTGGGACACCGCTTGTTTTAGTTCCCAGGAGTTGTGGCCACCAGAGGGTGCGTCACATCAGTCCCCCCCTCCCCTCAGTGTGGACTTGTAGGTTGGTGGATTGTTCTACGTTTCAGGAGCCAGGTGGTCTGGGCGTCTCCTCCTCCCCCCTCCCGGTTGGAGAGGACTGGCTTTTTCAAGAGGCGTTCAGGGGCCCCAGCTGCTTGGCCTAATGCTCCTCCAGAGAGCCAAGGATTAAACTGAGGGGAGACGGACACAGAGACGTGCGGAGGACCAGAGTCTGCAGAAGGGGGAAATGAAAGGAAACGACGAGGCAGGAAATGTAAAAGGGAGGGGAGAGGGGAAAAAAAAAAAAAGATGCATACAAATAGAGGGTGTAGTAAGTGTCTCCCCCACCTCCTACCCCACCTTCAGCTTCGGTCAGAGACATGAGTCAACGCCACACTTGGTTTGGCTCAGAGCACCACTGTCACCATGCGAGAACCTGGACTCAAGAAAAGGAGAGAAACATTTTTGGGTTGGAAATTTCAGAGCTGCAGTGAAAAAGAGAATCGTCCCCGTTTCCCCGTAAAGTTTCTGGGGATTAAAAACACAGGAGCAGAGACACTAAAGCGTCTGAGTCAGCGCGTTGTAGTGACGCCCCACACAAAGGAGCGGGAAAGCTGGCTGGCACCGGAAAACTTTGAAGGGGAAGTTGGGGAAAAAAAAGAAAAAGAGGCCAGACTTCAAGCAAAAAAGGTGCAGTCGTCCTGCTCACTAGAGGCACCAAATGTGGATTCATCCGCCGCTGAAAATAGTCCCCAACCAGTGCACTGTGTCCTCCTGTTTGTTTGATTAAAAACTTCAGCGAGCAGCTGTTTTAGTTTGAAGTTAATGAGTCTTTAAAAAAAAAAAAAAAAGAAACTATATGTTTGTGAGCTGTTGTAGAGATTTACGTCTCCAGTAGGAACCAGTGGACTAGCACTGCCGGACTTGGTCCTAAAATGTGGAACATCTTGTCCCTTTAATGCCACAAGTGACGGCAGCATCTCCTGAGCACTTCGCTATTTACACGTGACCGGGCCAATGCCACTGGACGCCTTTGCTAAGTAACTGTGACCGGTATATTTTGGAGTCTCCTGCAGCGGGGTCTGCTTTCTCTCCCGTGCTCCGCCTTCTTTATTTCTACGCTTTCAGCGGAGACGGTAACGCGTCTCAGCCGGGCCCGGTTTTTCAGAATTATTTTCGGGACATTTTAGGCCACTCAGAGACGTCACGGTTTGCCGCGAGAGAGCGCTGACGTGCGGCTAAAAGCTAACACGGTCAAACGCAACAGCCCTACGATGCAATCTGCCTTGGTGAAGGTCAGAATTACAGGATTATAAGGTGACGTACGGTGCTTTCAGAAACTCTTCAGACCCCTTCACTTGTTCTCACGTCTTGTTACGTTGCAGCTTTACGCTAAAATTGTTTTAATTCAATTTTTCCACTTGTCAGGCTTCACTCGATTTCCCATAATGACAAAGCCAGAAGAGAATTTTAGAAATTTTTGCAAATTTATTAAAAAGCAAAAACTGAAATATCACGTTGACATTAGCATTCAGAGCCTTCGCTGCGATTTTTAGCTCAGGTGCCTCCCGTTTCTACGCCTTGGCTGGAGTCCGCCGGCGGTGAACTCAGGTGGTTTGGAAAGGCACACACCTGTCTGTATAAAGGTCTCACAGCTGACAGCGCACATCAGAGGTGGAAGGGTTTACCTGCAGAGCTCAGGGGCGGGATTGTGTTGAGGCACCAGATCCGGGGAAGGCTACGAAAAAAAAGAAAAAAATTCTGCTGCATTGGAGGTTCCCAAGAGAAGAGTCGCCTCCACGATTCTTCAATGGAAGAAGTTCGGAACGACCAGGACTCTGGAGCCGGCCTGCCCGGGGGGGAGAAGGGGAGAAGGGACCGAGGGACCCGACGGTCACCTCCTGAGCTCCAGAGATCCCGTGTGGAGAAGGGAGAAACTTCCAGAGGGAAGCCCTCCACCCGATCCTGGCAGAGTGTCCAGACGGAGGCCTCTCCCCTCGGTTAAGAGACGGGCGAAAGCCGCTTGGCGCTCGTGGAATGTCTGCCCAATGTCGCAACCCTGGGCACATCTCTATAAAATAAAACACTTTTATACTGACAGGTGTTTCGGATATGTCGTCCCCCTGATTTTGCCAGTCTCACTGTTACAAACACATCTCAGTGTAACTACAACCCAACAGCACCACAAGCTGCGGCCTCCACCTCGAGCCATCGCCTCTAAAACAGTTTCAGTAGGAACTGAACATTGAAAGAGGAGGATTTATTGCAGGACCCTCGTATTAGACGGCCTTCGTGTTAGCGAGCTGTTCCTAATAAACTGACAACTGAGTGTATATGCAGGGTGGTTTTTAACGAAGAAAAGCGTTTTGATGTCATTTGGGTTGAAACTGGCTCATTGTTTGGTTTGGGCTGAAGAAAAACAAAAACGAAAAACCCAGTTACTTCAGTGTCATTCAGCCTGACGTGTGTCGGTGGACCTGCCTCCAGCAGGGAATATTTCAGACTTGAGGTGAGATAACGGAGCCTAAGGAAATGGCCTGATGTACGGTAGATTTGGGAAGAATTATCTGCGCTGTCACTCCTTTGCACTTCTCAAGCAAACCCAGGAAACCTTGGGACGACGTGCCCGCAGGCCAACATTGCTCGTGGAAATCGTTTTCGTTCGGCCGATGCTTGGTGCAAATGCAGAATTAGAAGAAAACCCGTTTTTCTAAAAACACAACATTTCCAGTACAATAAAGTGAAAGGGAGGACAACAAGCGTCAGAGCTCTCGGGCTGCGACACATCAGGTCGAACTCAAAGATTTAGGTTTAATTCTGGAGCACAAGTTTAGATGCACAGTTTTATCACAGGAAGCGTCGCTCAGACCCTCGAAATCCAGTTTACAGATGTACTGTGTGTGTCAACAGTAATGTCGACTCACACTGTGATATCGTAGTAAAACTGTAAAATCCTCTGGGCAGATGTGTCAACGTTTCTAACCAGAAAACCCTGACAGATCTAACAGAAGTGAAACAGCTCATATTCAGCTCATGGCTGCTGCTTCTTTTTTCTTCTTCTCCGTCCTGATTTACCTGCAAATTAACTCAAACACTTTGAAAGGTTTGATAAAGTCTCTCTCTTCTCAGTCAGAAAAACTGAGGTCAAGGACGCCGCTGCTTCCTCAGAAAAACAGACGTGAAAAAAAAAAAGATTTCCTTCTCTGACTTGCAGGACGATTTTATATTATAATATATATAAATATATATTTAAAAAAAAAAAAACCTGGAAGAAGGGAGTTCACTCACCTTCAGAGCCTGGCGACATTCATCTTTACAGAGCCGAGTGAAGCAGCTTCAGATGGATGTAAATCTGGAGATGGAGCCTTTGAAAGGGAAGAAAGACGTGAATGTGTCCCTGCAAACACAGAAAAGATTTCTCCTCTTTGTGCGCGAGGCCGCTTCCAATTTACGGCCGCTCGCTCTCATATTTCATGGTGTTTCACATTTCTCCAAATCAAACCAGACTGCAGGAGAGAAAGCGAGGGGACTGGAGGTCCGGGCTCTTGGTGGTTTGGTCCGTGGCTTTCAGGGAAAGAGAAAGAAATTTTAATGTTGGTGTAATTGGCTGCTGAAGAGCTCAATGGGGAGTTCAGATGCAAATGATGTACCTTTGGAAACCACATCTCAGTGACCAACACTACATGAATAAAAACACAGTTATTTGAAATTTAACAGGATGCAAATCAACTGTTTTCAGTCACAAAAGCCTAAAATGCTGTTTGAAGGGATTCTCCAGCCCCATCTTGAAAAGTTGAGGGGAAGAAATGCCACTGGCTTTATTTCTTCCTCGGCCCCAGCTTATTAAAAACCCCATATTCAGAATAAATAAACGAGTAAAAACCGGTACCGGGGAGATAAAGACAGCTGTCAGTCACAGAAGATGCCCAGGTCGGAAATATGACGGGAGTGTGGGAGGGTAAAGCCGGTGAAGGGGAGTCAAGAAAAAGTAAAACATCGTGTTGATGCACTGAACCCACTCTGAGTCCGGAACATTATTACACACAACACGGACACGGCAACCGGTCGCTGGAGTAGAGCTCCGCATCATGAGCTCCCCGGTGTGGAAACCCCGGGAAACAGAGAACCGGTTGCAGCACCTTTGACCCCAAGCAAAAAAAAAAAAAACTGGTAGAGGGAGGTCAGAGGCGCGATGTCCGTGGCACAACACCTTCCGATGTGGTAACGTTACCGCGCATCTGACCCGAGGGGAATCGAACTCAGGCCGCGGGTTGGAGCCCGTCAGCGCCTTCCTGCGACCCCCGCACTCCAAGAACAACCGGTGACCGCGACTTACTTTAAACCATCGGGGCCGGTTAAAGCCGCCGTGGTGTGAACGAAGCAGCCGATTCCTCACCGAAGGACACTCGCCGCGGGCAGGTAGACAAGGGCTGCCCCTAAATCCCAGCGGGGCCGTCGCGGCACTCGCCCTGCGGACGAAAACACAAAAACAAAAAAGGGAAAAACACACGAGTGAGAGAGCGAGGGGCCGCGTGGACCGCCGTGCGGGGGCCCGTGGCCCTCTCTGGAAAGGGCAGCAGCGGAGGTACTTTACCGAGCCTGCGGGCACCGCGGCATCCAGCCCCTGTTATGTTCAGGGGTCGGAAACGCCGACGGGGTAATGACACTCACCTGAGACCCGTCGGAAACCGCCACACACACACACACACACACACACACACACACACACACACACACACACACACACACACAAACACACACAAACACACACACACACTATGCGACTATCGCGATGTTATCACAGTTTCGGAAAAGTCACCAAAAAGTGGCATAGATCCATTAGGAGAGCAGACACTTCCGGGCGCCCGGGGCAACGTGTGGCACCTGTAATATCATAGCGGTTTTATAGGACGTGGGTTTCCGGCGCCTTTTGAACGAATCCACCTTAAAAACTCAATAAACTAACAAATATAAAAAGTCCCGCGGAAAACTTTGGAGGGAAAGTCGGTGCCCACAGGAATATTAGAGTAACATCAGAGGAGATCTTTTCATAAAAAGCTCTTTCTGCTCTAATTACTCACAACAAACTGCTGTTGATACAGCTGTTACAGGAGCTACCAACATCTGTAAACACCCCCAGGCCACTCCAGCCCTCCGCAGCAAGTGTCTCCCGCTCGCTCTGGATCCCGGAGGGGGGTTACCTGTCCTCCCGCCTGCAGCAGCACGAAGCCCCGGCCCGGTCCCGGTCCCTCCTGGAGATGGACGGTTCACCGGAGAGCGACGGGGGAAGGCTCGTTTTTAATCGAGCCGGCGGGAAAAGTGACTAGGAGGACGCCAAGTGACGCGACGCTGCAGGTCAGCAGGTGATTGGCTGCTCGGCCTGTTTCCAGTCAGCGGGGACGACGGAACTGAGACTGAGCTGAGCTGAACTGAACTGAGCTGAGCTGAACCTGCAGGTCTGAAGGTGGAACCTGCAGGAAACACACACAACTGTTGACTGAAAAGTTAGAGAACAGTTTAAATTTCTCTCTTAAATAACGTAGGAGGGAAAAAAGTCACAAAACTAACGAGCAAAGTCAAAACGGTGACGTGAAGCAGTTTGTCCTTTAGTAGAATTTCGATCTTAAGTGAATTTAAGCTTCAGTTAGAATTAGAGCCATAAGGAGTCATGTGAATTAATTAGTAGTAAAGTGGGTTTAAGTAAAGAATTCAAACGGGAAGAAATGAGGAGCAACACGCAGCAATAAAAACAGGCCGGAGGAACGTTAACTGCTGCGTTTGGGTGATTTTCATGGCTCTCAGAAATGATTCACTCCTCATTCAACCGGCGGGACAGCGGCGCGGTTTAAAAACGGGAATTCGCCGTAAAAGTCCCAACTAAGAAGAAGAAGAGGAGGGAAAATGAGAACAACAGAAAAGTCCAAATTCAAATGTGCAAGATTCAACTTCAAATAAACTACGGAGAAATGTGTTTTCAGCACGAATCCTCTTGTTATTACTGGAACTTTACAATCTGCAAAAGAGCAAAAAAAACGGCGAGTGGATCAGCTCAGTTTCACGGCCGGTAAACGAGTTTAAATCAGTCTGATTTCAGGCAGGTCACCCTGACACCGTCAACACGAGGATGCTGGATTTATCGAAAACGACCCTGACCCTCTGCCCGAACTCTCCCCCAACACACTTAACGCGGCTCTGCGTCTGTGCAGCCGCCGCCAACACCGGAGACGCAACGGTGCTCGAGCAGTGGCCGTTGCGGGCGGGAAACGAAACTGTGGCTGAACCCGGTCGAGACGGCAGGTCAGCGTCCGGTCGCCGCCCTGCGCCCAGGCTGCCGCTTAGATCGCTCCGGGCGCAATCGGAAACGAAACCGAGACGACGGAGCGGCGCGCACACGACGCGCACGGGAGGAGGAGAAGCCGCGTCAAAAGTCGGAGCGGGAAGTGCAGTCCTGGAACCGGGACCAGCGGGGGACCTAAGCAGGACGCAGGACCGAAGCTGGAGATCGTCGGAGTGTGAATAAATGCTGGTCTACGTCGACCTATAAATCCCCAGACACGGGCACAGCCGGTGACCCGCTGTGGGGGTTTCAGCTCGGTCGAGACCCGATAGACGTGCTCATAATACGAGTTACCGGTTTTTAACCACCTGAGCAAATGTGTACATGGGCCGGTGTGGCGACAACTGGACAGTGTGATACAAGTCCTCATAAGCACCAGTGACCCTCATCTGAGAGTTGGAGGGAATCTGGAGTCTGGGACTCCGTGTCTTTCCACTGTGGGTCAGTCCTTGTAAACCGAGCAGCAGCAGCAGCAGCAGCAGCAAATGGGTCCAAACCATTTTCTCCACTTACCTCTGTAATGTCAATTGCCATTGTTGGCGGCGGTGTCCGCGTCGCTCCGCCCCTCCATGTGTTGGAGTCCGAGTCCAGCGGGATAAGGGCAACTCGCCTCCTCCTGCAGCCGATCAGCTGGACTTCTTCCCAGGGAGACGGAAGAAGCAAGAAGCCGGAGGGAGGGAGGGGGGACGCAGGCAGACAGCCGCCGGACAGACCCCACCACATCCAGCACGAGGCAGCAGCGGACCGGACCGGAGGGCACGGGGTTACCGCACCATGTCCTTCAGCCCAAAGCACTCCACCCCCTTCTCAGTCACAGACATTTTGAGCCCGATGGAGGACAGCTACCGGAGGTTTGGAGGTATGGATCCCGCCGCGGGGAGCCTCGGGTCCCCGCTCGGCGCCTACCGGCAGTCGCAGGTCTCCCAGCCCGGTATGCAGCATCAGCAGCAGCCGCAGCAGCATCAGCCGCCTCATCTCCACCACCATCACCATCACCACCACCACCATCACCTGTCCTCCTCCTCCTCTTCATCCTCCTCCTCCTCCTCTTCCTCAGCCACCGCAGCAGCCGCCGCTCTGGGACCCAGCGGGCCCTATCATGTGCCTCACGGGGTGCCGCAGTTCTCCGGGGCCGTCGGCGGGTTCTGCAACAGCGGCATCGGGAACGTGGGGGACCTGCCGTCCTACCAGGAGTCTGTGAGGAGCGGGGGGGCGGCGGCGGCGGCGTGGTACAGCAACCCGGAGCCCAGATACCCGACAAGTAAGAGGAACTTCACTTGCAGCTATTTCTCTTTTTTGTTTTTGTGAGAAAAGTTTGTGGCGCTTTTACGCAGGACGGAAAACATCCTGCGGTGTTTAAACGTGTTCATGAGCAGAGCGAGTTCGGTTCTCAACGAGGAGATTCGAGCGAACTTCGACCGACGCTCGTCTTCCTCCATCAGGACGAAAATCCGGCCTTCTCGGAATTCACGTTGAAAATTAAAGTGATAAAACTAAAGTTTAAAATGGTTTAAAATCTGTCTGCGGCACAAAGAAAAAAAAAAACCCGCGACGTTACAATAACGTCTTTTTAAATTGGAGGCATTTCAATCACGGTAGAGCGACCGCGACCGGTTTCCATAGTGACCTCAATTGATTTCAAATTGGAAGGCGTAGACTCAAACAGGCCTGTTATATCAATAAACAGGCCGATTTCATGCCTTGACTTGTTGTTCCGCTAAACTTGTGGGTTCATTTAATTTTTTATTTCAATGTTTTTCTTTTTCTTTATAAACACTCTAATTAATTTCCCAGAAAACCAAGAAAAACACGACCTATAAACGTTTTCTAGACTGAAATGACGCCGGTTAAATTCAGCATTGAGAAGGACGTTATTTTTGCTCCAAGTTTCCAGATTCATGGGCCCCTCCGCCGGGATGAACATGTCCGGGATGGTGGGCAGTCTGGCCGGGATGGACTCCACCGCCAAGTCCATGGTAACGCTGCACGCCGCGCCGCGCAGGAAGCGGCGGGTGCTCTTCTCGCAGGCGCAGGTGTACGAGCTGGAGCGGCGCTTCAAGCAGCAGAAGTACCTGTCCGCCCCGGAGCGGGAGCACCTGGCCGGACTGATCCACCTGACGCCGAACCAGGTCAAGATCTGGTTCCAGAACCACCGCTACAAACTGAAGCGGCAGGCCAAGGACAAAGCCGCGCAGCACCTGCAGCAGGACGGAAGCGGAGGAGGTGGTGGAGGCGGCGGCCTCTGCGCAACCACCCGCCGCTCCTCCTCCGTGTCCCCGGTGCTATCCAAGAACGGTAAGAGCTGCCGCACCGACTCCAGCGGCTCCAACCACACCGGGGACCGACAGCGCGGCTCGGCGGAGGCCATGACGGCGACCCCGCAGCAGCAGCAGCAGCAGCAGCAGGTGAACCAGCTGTCGTCCACGGAGGAGCTGGAGGATTTGTCTCCCAGTCCGCCGATGGGCCTGCACGCGCAGATCAACATGACGCAAACGGACGCGGCGCTCATTGAGTACACCAACAGCATGATCGGCTCCAATTTACTGTACGGGAGGACTTGGTAGGGGCACCGGCTGGAGGACCAGCGGGGGTTGGATTCGTTAGAGAACCGGCCGGAGGACAAGCACCAGAAATATTTTCTTTCCGTGCGTAAAGTTCTGGTTCCTTTATCCACACGGGGACTCTAAAGACACTCGGTGGTTTTGAGCAATACGGTGCAAAACAGACTGTATATATTAGAGCCTGGAACCTGGTCTGAATGTTGCTCATAATTATTTTTTTCTCCCTTCAAAACGAAATGTTTGTTCGTCTTTGTTTGTACATGCCAGATGTGATCGCCGCTGCATTTTAAGGCCCCGAAACAAAAGCGTGAAATCTAATTTCAGGAGATTCAGGACGAGGCGCGCTCACTGTGCTTCCCTGCCATTTCCACGACCAATTAAATTATTGCAGGTGTATATGCGAAGTGAAGCAATAGAGACCGGTTTAAAATAAAATAAAAAATAAAAATACCATCTATCCCGGGAGGAACTACAGCTGTTTCTCGATTTGGAATTAAACGAACTGAGAAATATTTTCATTGAAAGTAAGTCATTAAATATTCTTTGTTACAGTTGATTTTGTTTCCAGTATTGAATAAATGATATTTTCATTTTCAACATTTCAACGTTTTTATTGTGGAGCCCGAAGCAAACATTTTTTTTTTTTTTTTTAATAGATTTTTGAGGGGTTTTTTTTTTTTTAAAAGTGGTACCTGGAGCACTGACAAGAGCGAGAACTTACAGCGGGAGAGAGGCTCCAAAACCTGGCGTGTGGATATAAACGGACATAGATATATAAACGGTGGTTTGATGCTAATTTAACACCAGAAAACGTTCAATGTCTCGGTTATTCTGCAGTGAAACCTCCAGCAGTTCAATCTGAAAAACACGATGGGAGACTGATTAAAATCAGTGAACTTTAAAGTGGTCTTTTTTTTTCCTTTTAAATATAAGTAAAATTTAAGTGGAAATCAAACAGTTTATTTTGAAAAAGCACTTCCTTTCCGTGAAGATATAGAAGATCATTCCTAAACAAATACAGCTCCTACATCACTGCTATTCTTTATTTCACCAGTTGTTTTCTTTTGTTTTTTTTTCTCTTTCTTTCTAAAACCCACGGACACTTTGGAGGGATTTCGCTCAAAAAAATTAAAAAAATAAAAATAAAAATAAAATAAAACACAGCAGGACACTTTGTCCTTGACTCACTTGTATTTTACAAGTTTTACAGGCTGTTCCTCTTAAAAATCACACGTTACATAACAAGTTTTTTTCTTTTTTGTAAGTAGGATAAAAAGGAAAAAAAAAACCCAAAATTTCATTGTACAAGAAGACAATAAAGTGAAAAAGATGACATATTTCTCCTAAAAATTGTCGTCACCCCCCCCCCCCTTCAAGTCCAACATCATTTTGAGTTTAATTCCAGTTATATCTTCTGGAGGGAGGAGGAAGAGGGTAACCTCTGCCAGAGCTGTAGCCCTGAAAGACAAAACGATCAAGTTAGAACTGCCGACAAATCCAGCGACATTTTGAACACAACCCCTGCTCCACGACCATAAAACAAAACAGTGTTCAACCCAAGCTTTGAAACTATATTGGTAGAATCAAGTTCATTTTATCTGGATCGGTGTTTAATTTCATTTCCTTCACACGTATCAAATATCATTATCGTAAAATCCCACCATTTAAATCTGCATTTAAACCGAAGTGTTTTAATGTTGGGGAGGGAAAAAAAAAAAATAATCCACTGATGTTAATCCCGCTCTTAAAAAAAACAAAACAAAAAAAAATTAATGTGTCGGGTGAACCTCAGGTCTTAAAAACAGAAAAATAAAAAAATCTGCAGGAATTAGATTTTCTTTTTTTTTTTTTGGATAATGTGTTTGGAAGCAGCTTTATTAAGGAGTTGGTTTAACCAAAATACAAAACAAAAGAAAACAGAAAAAAAGAAAAAATAAGACCCAAAAGCAAAGAAAAAAAAAAGGGAGGTCTGGATAATTCAGAGTAACATGAACAGTAACATGTTTTCCTAGAAGCAATGTCCATGTTTTTAACTGTGGGAGAAAAAATAAAAAACAAAAAAAACTGAAAAATAAAAACTTGTACAAACTTGTCACAAATTCTAAAACCAGGCCTTTGAGTTTTAGAAGAATGAACCAAACAAAAGGGAAATGTCTGAATTTTCTTCTCCGTCCAGTCTGAAGAGAACTGGACTGGTTCAGTGGTTTGTTTGGTTTTTTTTTTTTGTTTTTTTAAACACTGGTTTTATTCGTCACCTCCTGATTAAGCTGAATCCAAGCAGAAGTTCTGGACAGAGTCCTAATATCAGCCTTTTACTGAAGCAGGCAGGAAGCCAGTTAGAAAACCGCCACTCAAAACCGTTTAAGGTTGAATAAAACTGTCTTAAAAATAATCTGCATTTCCTTATTTTAAAAGGACGGTCTGCACGTGTGCCTACTAAAATGTTTAGTTAGGTGAGTTTCAGTCCAGAGCTTCGGTGCCTGATGAAGAAAATGCTGCCGGACAACATTCTCCAAGTGTCTGGTTCTGTCATAATTTGGTCAGGGTTGAGAAAACTAAAGATAAACAAGACGCTGCATGGATAATATACGAGCTGAAACCTTTGGGTGGTTAATCGAAAATTCATCGCCAGCAATTTTTGACAATGAATTAATTGTCTAAGTTGTTCACGAAGTTAATAAAAAGAACAGTAGATAAACTGATAAATAGAATATGCAGCGTAACGTAAATCGAGCAGAATAAAAAAAAATAAAGTAAAGCAGGATTAAACCACAGCTCTGCCCGGAGAATCAAAACTTAACAGGCAGTCGATTCCGGCCGTTCGCGACTTCAGCTCCTTAAAAACTTTCATCAATAAGACGACGCAAACGAAAGTTTAAATTATTAGAGGAATGGAAGCTCTGCGTTCATTTCACTCTCTTTTCTAGTCCTTAATTACGACCTGATAGCAAATACGAGATGACGGGTAGAGAAATTCTGAGTTGAAGACGGAAACTTTAGCACCGCCCACAGCTCGTCCGAGCAGCGATGCAGCCACTGGCTGAGGGGTGGCGGCGTAACTGGCAGAGCTGAAAGATTTACCTGATGCTGGTGCCCCCGGTCGTCCCTGCGTTCGTCCCTGCGATCGTGCCAGTCGTCCCTGCGGTGGTCGTAGTGCTGCTGGTAGCCGCCGGGCCCCCCTCCTCCCCGCCCACGGTTCATGTTCTGCTGGTACGCCGACTGCTGCGACTGCACGGCCCGATCCCAACCGTGACCCCCACCTCCGTACTGCTGCTGCTGCTGCTGCTGCTGCTGCTGCCTGGAGACACGGACACATCGAACTTAGCTTAACTTAGCTTCTCAGATAGCACCGTTAAGTACTCTAACAAGGTCTTTAATTAATACATATATTTTAAAAGTTCTCTTTGAACTCCGGGTTGTGTTTTGGTCTGAAGTGGCTATAAAAACCTTGAAAGAAGAAGTGCCTGCACTCCAAATGAAAACCGAAACATCAGAGACAACCTGCTAATGTAGGTAATACACTTCATCATTGGTTAGGAAGCACAAAGTAATACTTTATCGTCACACGTTTTTCAGGTAATCACGGCGTGAAGTTGGAAATACTTTTGCATAGGTTAAAAACCGGTTAATTCACAAGAATGGGTCCATTACAAACTGCTACAGCATTTTGACATAATCACCCTTTAAATGATTTCTGATGAATTGGAGCTTTTACTCCCAAAGTTTCGAACATCGTTAGCGGGGCAGTGTGAAACAATATAGATCAAAAGGACCCAGAGTAAAGGATTAAAAACCGGCAACAGCTTTTGGGTGAACACTGAGTCAGACTGCAGTTCTTTATTTTTTTTAAAATGCAGAAATGAAAAGCTCGGCTTGCTTTACTCAGAGGTCTGGTATTGTTCTAAGAATTTCTGATTCGGGTGCAAAGTTTTGGTACCAAAATACGTTGAATCAATTGACAGAACAATAATCTAATAATCTAAACTATTTTGATAAATCCATTAATTGTTTCATCCAATTTTCAACCAAAAATAATGAAAAACCTCCACTCACTCTCTGGTTGGAGGATGTTCTGCTTTCCTTTATTTCATAAGGCTGCAACTAACGATTATTTTTAGTGTAGATTCATCTTTTGTTTAATTATCTCGATTAATCAGTTAGGTCTTTGCTCATAGATATGTCGGAAATTGTGAAAAACGTCCACGGCAGTTTCGCGAAAGCCCGAGGGGAGGTCTCAAAATGCCTCGTTTTGTCCGATAAACAGCCCAAGGCCACTGGTCAATGACGACTATGGAAACTAGAGAATATTCACATTTGAGGACCTAAAATTAGAAAAAAAAAAAAAAAAAGATTTTCTTAGAAATGACTCATAACGATTCATCGATTATCAAAATAGTTGCCAGTAATTTTTCTGTCGTTGGACTTATCAATTAATTGATTAACCGTTGCAGCTCTACTGTTTTATATCCCTGTTAAGTGAATCTCTTTGCCTAATAGTACAAAAAAAGAGAGAGAGGTAAAGAAAATGACATTTGAAGACATCACCATTTCCATTTGGAAACGGTGACATTTTCTCTATTTTCTGTTTCATAGACTGATGGATTAATTGGAGAAAGAAAGAAATACATTAAAAAAAAATATGGACAATGAAAATAATTGTTAGTATCAGGCCAAAAAAAGAACTTTGCCTGAAGAAAATACAGTTTAACTGAGCGAAGGTTTGATTTAGATCCGGAAATGTTTGATCGAAGAAGTAAACAAGACCAAGAATCTGTCCAACTTTCCGTACTTTCATTTACCTCTTTATACATCAATTCATTAATTTTCTGCGACTCTAGAAATCCCAAGGTTTTATTCTTTAATCAAAAATAAAATGAAAAAAAAAAAAACAAGTTTGATTTTGCCAGTTGATAAGTTTAGATTTATTCATGTTACAACAGTCCGTTAACATGCTGGACTTCCTGATCCAAAAAGAGAAGTGGCCTTTAATTCTGCCTCGAAGTGACCTCCCTAAATTCCCCATCGACTCGCGTTTGCTGAGGGATCGAGCTCTCAAGGAGATAAAACAGCCTCTCCTCAGAGATGACTTAGCATGGAAGCACATGAAAGAGCACAGGGTATGAAACGAACCATAGTCACATATGGCCGGGATCTCGCTCATCCCTGAAATGAGCGAGATCCACATTGCGTCCCTGGGACCCGGTGTTGAGCCTGCACACCGAGGCCCTCCAAACTGCCACCGGACAATGTGTCAATCCAGCGGTGATATTAAAAGTCTCTTCTTCGTAACAATGAAGGGAGAGGGAACTAAGAGCAGCAGCCCCATCCCTCATTACTGAACCATGTCACACTCAGGCCAGAGCCGGACTTAACTGAGCGCTGGAATCCATAATCCCCACTCTCCAAGTTCCTCCTGCGTTTCATTTGGTCCGGTCCTGAGTAGTTAAAGAAACTGTTTTCAGTTGCCGCTAATAACTACTGACCTGAGGTGACACAGAGCCACAATGGGCCTGAAAAGTTGAACCAGAGAACCTGATTAGGACTTTGGAGAGGCCCGGAGCCAGAATCAATAGCTGCTCTGTGCGGACTCGCCGGCTGCGGCGCAGGGAATGACGCAGCCTCCGACAGCATTAGTGATGCCTCATTAAGTTGCACAAACCTCCTCGAGAGAAATTTGTTTTAGAGCGACAGGGAAAAATCTTAATTCAGCAGCAGTGGCGGCAAAGCCCCTCGACGGTGGAAGGCCGAGTGCTCCTGTAAAAAGGCTGGAAATCTGTGGGGGGATTTAGACGGAGACGAGCCACAATAACCAGACCAGGGCCTTGACATGGTTAATTCACACGAGTTTTACCCACGATTGTAAAAAGGAAACATACAGAGGGAGGTTCGAGGGAAAGGATGTTGAGTTTTCAAAAACCACATTTCTAATTTACAAAAAAGGCAATAAATAAATAAATAAATAAAACAATGGTGGATTAAGTCCTTGGCTGATGAGGTACCAAAAACATCAACACAGGAAAAGCTGAACCGAAGGGTTAATGTTGGCACGATAACCATGAACTTTACTTCTAGTGACAACCAGAAAGCGCAGACTTAGAAAAAGCAGACAAACCAGCCGACTCACCTTGGATATTGAGGCTGGTGGTAGGAGGGAGGCACTCCCAGCAAACTGTTCTGCCTGGAATCTGCAGAGAACAAAAGACGACATGTTCAGAAGTGGTTCTGCAGAGCCGAGTTTAAAGTTTTTAAAGAAGCAGAGAGCTCGGTCCTCTACAGAAAGACGGCAACCTGCAGCTTAATGGTTTTACTGCAGCAGTGAGGAGGATGTTATCGCCTACTCCTCTATATTTTACCTGAAACTTTCTCATGATAAGGAGAAATATTTCACATTCGTGTCATTTGACATGCCTTTCTTTGAGTTAAGGAAAAAAAAACAACGGCAATTTGAAATTAAATGTGGATACTAATTAACCCGATGTGAGCTTTAACCTCAAAGATTAAAAAAAAAAAAAATACCAACTATTTCATTTTTGGCATGGTTACAGAACAAATCAGTTGTCATGATAAAATGAAGTTCTTTCAAACGTCGCATCACACCGGGCTGTGGAGGTGGAGGGGGAGGTGGGACGTTGACAAGGGGAGAGAGCAGGAGCTCCGCATTTGCATTTTTTGTTCAGAAAATGAAATAAGCATTCAGCCGGCAGCATTGTGGACGCCTCAAGTACCGTGGTTCCATCGCTGCAAGCCCTTCACAAAGACACACTTAAAAAAAAAAAAAAAAAAAAGGAGCGCACAGCTTCTTCCAGATTCACTGTTGCCAAGGCGATGACCAGCTGCGAGCTGCGGACTTGTTTGTTTATAGGGGCAGGCCTGCTGAGTGGCTCGGCTCAGGGTGGGTGAAGGGTGCCATGAAAAGGACCCGGAGGCTCATGTGTGCAAACCTGGGAAGGAGTCGGTGTACAAACCGCGGATTTGACCGATACAAATTCACAGAAGCTGATACTGATGTTTGTGGATTTAAACTGCTGAAATATTAGGGCAGGATACCGATGTCTGTTCATCATCGGGGTGGGTCATGCGACCAGAAATGAGTATGACAGTAATTTTACATTTTTACATCTGGGGCCGCAGGCGCTGTTTAGTCAATTAATCGATTAGCGAACCGACAGAAATTAAATCAACAATCGCTTAATCGTTAAAGGAATTAAAAAAAAAAAATAATTATCTGGTAACAGGTTCTCAAATATGAATATTTACTGGTTTTCTTCATTTTCCACGATAGTAAGCTAAATATCTTTGGGTTTTAGACTGTACAAGTACAACCAGACCAACACTGGAGTTTTGAGGAGTAAATATTCATATTTAGGAGTTTAAAAAAATAAAAAATAAATTAAAATAATCTGATAACAATCGGCCGATTTCCAATTTATCGAGATAAACGCTTAACAAACGAGAATCTTTATATAGATCCCTTAGATTTAGATGGATACAGAAATTCAATAATCCCCAGAGGGCAAAGTAGTTCGCACAATAACAACAGATACACTGGTTCGACAGCTCACAGCAGGTGACACATCAAACACACACTGCCACAACGAAAGTAACACTAACACTGAATTAAAAAACAAAATATTAACACAATCAATTCATAAATAAAAGGCCGACCAAAGTGATAAAAACCTGATAAAACAAGTACAAGTAAAACAGGCAATTCATATGAAATAAAACCTTAAAATTTAAAAAGCTCAAACAGCATACGTATAAAAAACGACCTTCTAAATTTAGACAGACAAGTTCATTCGTGGTCAGAGGGGATGAAACGAACACAGCGAGCGAGACATTTTACAGTTGAGCAATGAACCCGTCAGCGCCCCCTAGTGGAAAAGCCATAATGGAGACGCCGTTTCTAAATGAACTTAACCTAGTGTGGCAGTTCTACACTGCAATTTCTCCTTACTTGGTGACTGACACCCAGAACACCCCCACACTCACGTGTATATGCAATAAGCTAATATCGGCCGACATATAGGCCTGCTCGATTTATAGGGAATTTGAGAAAACAGTGAAAATGTCTGAAGACTCTCCTACAGTATCAAAGCTTAAGGACTCCTTTATAAATAAGTCAGTTGTTTCCCCAAAAGTAACCACTTGAGCCCGGGGCCTAACTTTTCAAATTTCACGTAATCTACCACCCCAGCTCTCTGACGTCGTCAGTGATGCATTCACATGATCGGGAAGACTGTATTTCATAGATGTTGTACATTCTGAGCGTTGGTTTTATTGCTCACTAAAGGCGGATACGCAGTTTTAGATGGATGAAGAATGAAGATGACGTGAGGTGAACGCATCTGAGTGGGTTCTAGTCTCGGTAAAATTCGGCTTGGAAGCAGCCAAACCTGAAGCTATCTGCACGGCTGCGCGGCAGTACGAGGGCAACAGGGCCTCTAACACGGGGCTGTAACACCGGGCTCTTACATCTCATATTGAAATGAAAAGGCATTCTGGTTATTTTGATTTTTTAAACCGTGCCACAGTAATGGCCTGGCTCCACTGACGGCAATGTTGACTGACAACTCGGATCCAAACTGAAATATTTGAACAACTATTGGAGGGATCGCTGTGAAATTTAGTTGAGACATTCGTTTTCCCCTGAGGATGAACTGGCTGAACTTTGGTGATCCCTTAACCCTTCATCTAGCGCCGCCATCAGGTCAAAAACCAGTCCAGTACTTTGTCTTATGAGCAAATACCTGACAAACTAATGACATTCCCATCGGCCTTAGCTGCGCTTTGTGCTACACGTCAAACGTTAGCATGATGAACATATTAAACATTATACCTGCTAAACATTAGCATGTTACCACGGCCATTCTGAGCATATTTGCATGGCTGTCGACTCTTTGTCTTGTTTTTCTCTGGTTGTCAAGCTCTAGTAGACATTCTGTGTTTAATTTTGAAGTTTTTAAATCCCACAAACTAACACAGTCGATACACATTATTGGATTAAACTGAAAAAATACTTTATGTGCTAATGTTCAAAATCTGTACATTCTTAATTAAAATTTGTATTCTTCCAAAGCACCATTAGCATTACGGTCAAGACCATCATGGGACACACATGCGCCACTGGAACTTCTTTTGGGATTAGGCATTTCCATGTAGAGAACTGACTGAACCCGCCTACTCAAAGAAAGAAAGAAAAAAAAACCAAAAAAAACAAAAAAAACTAAGGGGTTCATTACTGTCCAACTGTAAATTTACGTGGAATATAAATTTATGTAAATGTATACGTTATTGCGCTATTAAATGAAAAAAATAAAACGAACAAAGAAACTAACAAACAAGGAACCACGATCATGTTTGATGACGATGTCTGACGACCTGATAATAGGTACTATGTTAAAGGCCTCATATCAGGGAAATCACATGAGTCACAAAACTTTGGGAGGCTACTGGAAGACTGTTTTTTGGAAGCATTATCTCATGAAAATCATTCAAATGGAAAAAAACACACTGGAATATTTATAGTTTATGACCTGATGAGGTAGAGGGAAGTCAAGTAGGAAATATTCCCCCATTTCTCTGATGACCGCTGCAGAAAGTAGTAAAAAACACACAATTACCAGCCAGCAGGAAGACTGCTTTCGGCACATTATCATTTTGTTTTTGTCATTCAGTTTTCATGTTTGATTATCTCTTCCACCAACAAACTTTAAGTGGACCACCCAGTTGGGCTCCAATTGTAACTCCACAACATTCTGGTCTTCCTTTCCTCATGGCCAGCAATGATTCAAAAGAGAGAATTACAAGTGGACACCTGTCAATCTCCTTAATTAACAATGATCTGAAAGTGCATAGAGCTGCAGTCTGCACCGGACAAAAGCCAACAAAGGATTACGTTTTAAATCCTTAAAACACGCGGTGGCCACTGTATTAATGCAGGGATTACAACCGCGCTAAACAACTAAACGTCTCTCTCCACCTCTTTTCAATTAGTTCAGCGACTATTTGACTCAGCTCCCGTCCAGTCGGCTCAGGTCTGGTAACAGAAGCAGGACAGTAACTCCTCTGTCTGCCGGACAAAGACGACCAACAGACTCCAGAAAAATCGTCAGTTTCCCCCCACGCTCCATGTTTCACAAATCAATAATCAATTTTAGAAGAGATGAAAACCTCGAAACAAATAAATAGTTCAGGGAGACGTGACTAAAATCTGAATAAGAATATTTTTCTGATATCAACATATCACCAGGAATCATTGGGACTGAGTACTGTTTGAAAAACTTTGATAGTGGCGCGAGTACAATAACTGGCGTCAGGTACAAATACCGAAACAATACGATACTTTTTCGAATACTTTGTTAATGAAACTCTTTCCTTCCTCCAAAACCGTTTTTGCTTGTTTAAAAAAATAAGCAAAACTTCTAAATGGCATTAATGTTCAATTACATAAACACTGTACTTTTTTTGAAAGCAGAGTAAAGTTTTGTGAGAATAAAGACAATAAAAAAATTGTGATCAAGAAGGCCAAATTTATTTGGTGAATCCTTGTTATTGAAGTCGTTCAACCAGCCAGTGAGAGCAGATATTACGTGCAGTTGTTACTCTGAAAGGGCTGGGGAGCATGGAGGCTTATCAGCCTCCGTGGCCACTGCATCAAGCCGTTACTTTGCTGCCCTGGTTAAAATTTGGTGTCACTGTGTGTAAAGACAATAATGGCCACCAGCAGAGACTCCCCGACTGGTTATTAAACACCAGCTGGTCCGGCTGCAGCACACAAAGCCCCGCAGCATGTTTCAGAGGCAGCGTGTTGACACATCACCGCAGGAGGTAGCCGCGCCGTCAAAGGGGGAAGTTAACTTTGGTTTCAACCCTCTTCAGAGCGCATCACACACCCAATCAAATGGGATCCTCCCGGATGCTTTTATCAGAGGGGGCCACTGTGTCCAGCGGAGCCACTCCACAGTCTCATTACTGGCCCTGGTCTCCCACAACGCTAATCAGCAAGCAACAAACCCCCCCCCCAAAAAAAAAAAAAAATATCACAAAAGCCCAGTTCAGCAAAGCCTGCAGTGATTACTGGCCGAGCAGAGGATTGGTCCTGAGAAAGTGTTATCTGGACAAAAGCAAGCCTCTGGCCTCCTGCTGCAGAATAAGGCCCACTTGTCTGGATAATCACATTCCTACAGTCACCAATATTATTGTTGGTCCACGTTAAGTCCAGTTTTTACCATCAATGTTGAACAGACCCCTGCTGGAATCGCATAACTCCCTGAGTTATCTGTGCTATTAAAAAAATTATCGAATCATCTCAGAAATTCGGAGATCAATCCTATTTTAGACCAAAATTGAGCACCCAACTGTCGTCGCGCATGGAAAAAGTCAAAGGTCTAGAACTTTAAACAGACAAAAATTAGCAGAAATCCAATATAATATAAATGCTACCTTCAACACTGACACACATCTGTTCCAGGTACTTCAGTTGATAAAATAAAAATCGTCCTCTGTCACCAGAAACAGGCCGAGTAGCACAGCTGAGCCATGCTGAAGATTTGCAGTGACTCAAATTTATTAAAATAACAATTTCCTCATGAACGGTGGAAAAAAAAAATATAGAACCAGTGAGATCAAAAAAAAAAAAAAAAAAGAAAAAGAATTTCCTGGACAGCTAATTGGCAAGTTTAACATTAAGAACGAGCGGCAGAGGCCAGGGGAGGTGCTGCCGCAATCTGGAGGAGCCAAAAACCCCCATTTGCATCAAGTGCCATCACAATAGCCACAACTCCCCCGCACACTGTCAGTGGGCAGAAGAGATTATTCATCTACTTGCAAATTGGCACATCAAAGTCAAGCTGGAGAAGAGCTGGCAGAGGAGCGCCGGGCTGAAACCGGGGCTGAGCACAGGCCGTGATTAGGAGCTCGGAAAGAGATTCTGCCTCCATATGCGACGGGCCGTTCAACCATCCCTCGTTTGATAAACAAAAAGGGAACGTTTTAATCATATAACACAGTTATTTGTGTCTTAAGAGGGACATTCCCTGGTGCCTCCTCTTCCACTGGGGCGATTTGAGGCTTTTCACAGTTAGGGACATTTCTTCCACTTTTATTTTGGACATTTTGCACATTGGACAATTCATCGATTATTTGAGAGAATAAGTGGAACATGAACTGATGATATTCTTCAGTTTCAGCCCTTCTTGTGTGTTTACATTTTAGGGGTTCAGATGATGCTGTTCCTAAAAACAAACAAAACAAACAAACAAAAAAAAGACACTGTGGCAAGACACACAATTGCCAATGAGAAGAGATGGGACGCTGCTGTGCTTTTGAACTAGTAGGGTAGTTTGTTGGAGCTGATGTCGGGTTAATTATTCGTTTTCCTGCTTGATATAGTTTATAAAACTAGTTCTGAGGAGGTTTCAGAGGCAGAAAGCTGCATTTCATCTGCACATGAGCTCTGTTTCAAAACAAAAGACATGAACATGAGAAGGGATGTCATGATCAAATGTTTATGGCCCTGGTCCTGATCCGAGTCCTGTCATGCTGGCTGTCTGCCGATTCAGAGTCTGATCTGATATTTACCTAAATGCTGATTAAATATGTATCTGACACACTGAAACAAGAGCAGAAGGGTACTAATTTGGCACACGTTCATTTTCAGGAGCTACTTGATCTAAATGCTGAAGTTCAAAAATATTCCGCTCACAAGCATAAATTATGGATATGATATCAATGAAAGTGTGAACGGGAGAATGCGACTACTCCTGAAACCGATGCGACGGGATCAGCTAGAGAGTTGACGCATCGCTCTGTTGGAGTCGTGGAAACTACAAGTTCACCTGCGGTTGTACAGCAGCGTTACAGAGTAGAGCTTCTCCCCTCACAGAAGATCTCTGGCTGAGTACAGACGCCGGCTGCAGAGAGCACTTCGTTCCAACAACAGACAAGTTTAATGTTGTTCCGTTAGCAAGTTACTCAGGGAATTGATGTTAATTATCAACAGATGAAATGACCTGCAGTACTGGCTAAAAATGAGAAGCCGCTCCCTGAAAATTCTGCACACTGAGCTGTGCTAGTGAGAGAAGCGCAGAGTTGGAGCGCTGCGAATCCGTGCAATACTATTTTGCCAGTGGGGTATCAGAAACCAGTCATTCCCACACTAACTCTCACTCTCATATGCAAGAAACATACTCAGACTGTGGGCTGTCACCAGCAGGCTGAGGTGAACCACACACAGTCAAGTACAGTAAAGAAAGGATCAGCTTTTACTTAGCCGATACCGATCGTCGGGATTGGCTCTGGACATCTCTGAACATTGACTATGTCCCGAGAGGATTCACTTTATGAATCACCAAGAGACTGAGGACATGAGTGGCACTATAAACAAGTTTGTCCAAACTCTTAAACAGATTAGTTCAAAGATAGTACAGAGAATTAATCCAAGCGCTATTTAATTTAAGCAAGTGTTCAACACTATGAAGAGAAAAGAGTTCACCGATCTTCAATGTTTATTTACTTTTAATTTTCTACTCTATTGTATTCAATTTGCTCATTTATTGAGCAACAAGAATCCCTGTCCATTTACTTTACTTTTGTAATAACTAAACAGTACCACAAAATGTCCAGTTACTGTGTTTAAGTTTCTGTTTTACGTGTAACACAAGTCAGGACCTTTCTGACAGGAAACCCAAGGAATGTGTTGCAAGAACCAAATTACAATCAAAATTGTCTGTTATATTTTGCCATTTCTCAATCTGTGATTAAAGGAAGCAAAAAGTCCTCTCATGAACTTGAAGGATACAGGATGACCTCCCTTTTCATGACGAGCAGAAGAACACAAGAGGAAACTGGGAACCGAAAGAACGGTTTAGCTGAATTTCAGAGGACTGGTGCTATAAGTAGCGGCTCAGTAATACAGACGATGTTACCGCAGTGTTCAATACAAGGAACTCCAAATTCTCAATATGACACTTTTAGAGAGGCCAATCTTAAAGGGAATTTTGCTTTTAGCTGATAGTAGATATACAGGAAATGCAGAGTGAGGGGTATTAATTCTTGACACCACTGTGGCTGCAAAGTAATTGTTCTTTTAATTGATTGTATCTGTGTATCTGTATAATTGTGTGTATCTGATTTAAATGCTGCAGTATAGTTAAGTAACTCAGTTTGTGAGCTTTAAGATTGACCTGTTTTGAGTAAAATCACTTCTATTGCCATCATTTTACATGACATTACTTTTGTCCTCCGTAAACACCAACAGTCGTCACTAAACTCTCCCATTTTAGATTTTCTCAGTCTCATCCAACCCCTGACTGAATCATATCAACTGTGATAAGACTGTCTTCATCAAAACACTGCAGGCAATTTAATGTGGAATTTTTAACTCCTTGTTTACAATCTGACTGATTTACATCATAATCTAAAAAAAAAAAAAAAAAACAAATCCACTAACATTAGTCCAGTAAACTGTGGTAAAAACAAAGCAGACACTCATCTCAACAAACTTCTACTTTCCTCTCTGCAGTAGTTAAGATGACTCCTCTCAGTGTGTGTGTGTCTGTGTGTGTCTGTGTGTGTCTGTGTGTGTCTCTCTTACGTTGGAAAGGCTGGTGGCCGCCGCTCTGTGGAGCACGGTAGTTTCCTTGCTGGTAGTTGCTTGGCGGTGGGGTGTTGCTGTACTGTCCTCCACCGTGCTGGTTTCTGTTCAGGTTGTGGCTGCAGGAGGAGAAGAGGTCGTGCTTTAAAGCAATAGATTATCACAGTATGATCATCTTTCTATACACCTGTGCTGATCTCCCTAGAAATTCCAGGTGGTGAGTCTTTTGCGCTTGAATTCTCCTCTGAATCTGTTTTATTTTACCCACCGAAGTTTTTTTTTTAGGTTTAGAAGCTCCTTGATGGAGAGGGGCCAAATCACCCATTAAAAAAAAACAGCCCTGCCCAAGGAGCTGCGCTGGTTGGGATGTGTTGCTTCAGGTACAGGTGAGACATAAAATACAATCCAGGAAGTTCCTTTTGAGTAACAGGTGGGAATTTGAAGACTCATCAGATGCCAAAAAACTCCAGACAAATCCAGAAAAGGAGAGAGTCCAGTGCCAGTCCCCCCCTAGTCCTCTCTAGCTCCAGCTTCTCCCCCACCATGGAAACGGCAACACACAGACTCCTACGCTTAAACTTGTGAGTCGTGGGCAAATATGACAAGAATAATGTATCATGTTAAAATCAAGAACATAGGAACTTAAGTCTTTTATTTCCCCCCCATTTTGATTTTCAAGGCCAGTTTCGTGCAAAACAGAAGACACGTACATTTAAAAAGACCTAAAAACATGTTCTCTCAATCAGCTGTTATTGTTGCTCAGTGAGGTCCAACATGAACACACACTTTTCTGCCAAATGAGAGCAGTTTTGGCTGTTTCACGTTAGAAATCTCCGTCTGTGTCGTCTTTCATTCTGGGGTTTTCTCGCTGGTTTGAAGTGGACGGGGCACAGTCGGAGAAAGGCCACGTCCCGTACCTCTGTGCACCTAACAAGATCTCACGATGTTTGAATCAAAATGTCAAGACGGGTAGTTATGCTGCTAGTACTGTCAGTCAAATCTGATCAAACCCCACCCACACTGTCCTGATGAGTTTGAGTGATTAAGTCTTGATATATAACAACTTAGGGTTTTTTTTCTCCCCCCTTTTGTTTTTTTTAAACTAACTTAATCTAACTAACTTGGTTTGTTGCCAAGTCAGGAAGTAATGATAAATATTACAAATAAATACCTCAAATATCAAAGTATTCAAGGGCTTTAAGCCATTTCCGACTTTTAAAGACACCCCAGAGTGATCAGGCTGGAGCAGTTCTTACAAGCAATACACTGCTGTCACATTTCCTCTGGATCATAAACTACGTTGTTATGTAGTTGTAGACGTCATTTGATTTAACAACCAAAGCAATGAAAAAAGAAAAAATCCTCTGAACAATTTTCTCCAGGCTTTTCTGTTCACCATCCTCTGAGCACCTGCCTGTTTGGCCCCATCAAGGCATATAACTGCCTGAATTACTGATTTGACTTAGTTTAGCAGGGAGAAAGAAAAAAACAAAACAAAAAACATTGGAATATATTGTGTTTCTTCAAATCCGTGCATAATTAATTCCCAAACACGCTACAGTTGGACTGAGCCAGATGTTCAATTATTCACATTTCCTTAATGATAATATCAATGTGTGGAGGAGAGAGCTTAGATCACAATCAAGGATGGCTGGCTAATGGGGACAGTTAGGGGTGATACAAACATCTAGGCACATTTTCCATTTTAAAAGAACGTTCTCTTCTCCTAAATCTGAATACTGAGTGACTGGAGGATCAGCAGTCATCTTTTAACACTGCTCACTATAGAATTTTATCTTCACACAGCAAGATGTTTTAGGAGGTTTCTGCCTGTTTATTAAGCTGTGCAAAATGGAAAAATTACCCATGTACACATTACATGAGGGTGAGAATGTGATGAGTTTCAAATGCGGATGACTTTTTGTGGACATTTTTTTGTGTTGACGATCCTTCTCTCTTTCCAGACATATAAGTATTATAGACAAAGCAGAGTCAATGTACAGTACATGTTCTCATGCTGTGGGAAAAACCTCTCATTTGTCTATCAGAGAGATAAAATTCTTAACAGAAGACCCCATAGATGCACAGGTATGACTTCTCCTTCGTTTTACTGGCCGTTACAGTACATGGTAGTAGATAAACTTACCCCAGAGCCCTGAAGGCGGACTGGTGCAGGTGAGCCTGCTGCCTGTTTGGGTTGAAGCCCAGCTGGGGTCTCCACGATTCCCTGTTCCCCTTCTCCCAGTCACCTGGTTTCAGGACCTTATTGGGAATCCTGAAAAAGAAAAGAACAAATACACAGAGTTAAAGCCGCATTGGGAAAATACTTTCCTTTTATCGGCATACATAACAGAGAGAAGAGTGCTGTCCTCTCTAGGTGAGACCCGGTGGATCTGTCGGTTTGGAGAAACTGAAGGCTGGTGGTGAATATTTTAGCAATTGATTCATCGTTATAAATTTTAAATAAAAAGACTTAATGTATTTTGGCTGATGATCACTGCAGGATGTACTGCAGGACGTTAAGTGACTTTGTGGGTTTTTAAATCTACAAAGGTCAGTTTGCAGTTACCTCTCCCCACCATTAGGAACTGTCACTGGTACATCTCGTTCAAACAGCATGATGGTCACGGTAAAATTGTACGTTAAAGAGGTTTTGTGATTGTTGTGAGTTGTTGTTTGAAGTTTCAGCTTGCTCACGTTCTGTATTTGTCTTATTGTCAGCAAATCCTGTGAAAAGACCCAAACCGACACTGAATGTCTCCTTGTGTCAAGTATTGTGTATGTATCAAAGTCTGATGTATCTGGTTCCTCCGAGCCTCAGAGCTCCATTGTTTCCAAAAACTATTAACAACAAATCAGTGAGTCACACTGGTGCACTGGGCGACGTGTTCCTTCATCACCATGAAGACACACACACACACTGTAGTTTACTTTCACTCAGTCCCACACACACCATCCTGCTGCCCCCAATACCGACTAGAGCACCAAATGTGGACTAATCCGCCGCTGAAAATAGTCCCCAACAAATGCACTATTTCCCTCAGTGTGCTTAACATTTTCTAAAAACTACGGTGCCTTAATGTTTTATGAAATTACGGAGTTTTTAAAAAAAAGGAAATCACATATTTGTGAATTGTTTTTAAAGATTTACGTCTTCGGTAGGAACCAATGGACTTGAATCTGAGAGCCACAGACAAGGTATGGAGGTCAGAAATTGCCGAGCAACGGACTAACACATTGTTGGTTTTTGTAATTTTGTGGGATTTGGCGACAATCCGAAAAATATAGATTTTACCAGAGCTATCCTTTATTAATGAGGAGCACAAAATGGAGGGGAAAAGATACAAAAAGATAAAAAAATAAAAAAAATAAAAATAAAAACTCGACCCCTGAAAAGAAAGAGCCTTTAATGTTTAAGAAATCATTGCTGAGATAAAGTTGAAAAAAGAAAAACCCTCACTTAGCTTCAGGCAGGAGGACCGCCTTGAACACAAAGTCTTCTGCATACTGGGGATCCTTGAACTTCACTCTGGAAAAATAGAGGAAAATAATTTTCAATGAGTCAAGACTTCCATTAGCTCACGTTTTTTTAAAGGATTTCTTTTAAAAGGAAAAATCTCCCCTTCAACACAGAGATTGTAAATTTGTGATATTTAATGTGGGGGTTGTTCTGTGATGAACGCATGTCATTTTCTTCTCAACCTGCCTCATCTGCTACACTCTGTCATTCCCTACGTGTTCCCGAATGTCTTTTCACCCTCAGAGAATGCCTGCACACTTGTATTATCGTAATGAGAGGTGGGCGCACAGATAAGCAGCACAACACCGCAATGTGTCTGAAATTCATCTGCTTTGGAGCTGCACTGCAAAACGCCTGGATGAGAGAATATCAGTTAAACGCTGGGACATATGCAGGAAAGAAAAAACGTCAAGCTATTGGTCTGAGATCGTTTGTTTACATAAATTCAGTGTACGTGTATATGCACATAGAATAATATGTATTGTTAACTTTCAATTGAAAGCCCTACACTGCGATTTTGAACTGCATATGAAGGTTTGTTATGTTTACTTCCAACTTAAAACAGATTGTGACTAAGACCGTGCTTCACGCAGCAGGTTTCATGTGTGTATATTGGAGGTGGACAAAACAACAGGTTCTCCTGACCATTTAATCTGATTCAACACAACAACCCCACAGCAAACTGCAGTTCATAAATGACCACAGAGTTGAACCATCACCGACACTGTCTCAACAAGACAACTGCACTGAACTGTTTTAATGAATTTGCTAACAGGTGGAAAGTTAAACAGCAACCATTTCAATAATCGATTATTTGCTCAAACATTTACTGAGCACGAGTGCCAAACATTCTCTGGTTGCTGCCTCTCCAGTAATTAGGATTTGCTGTTTTCTCTCTGTATATTTCTCTGTGAATATAATATCTTTAAGTTTCGGACTGTTGGTTGGACAAATCAAGACATCTGAGGATGTCACCTTGGGCTCAGGAAATATGATTTTGGTTTTTTTTTATATAGCATAGATAAAAAGATCAACTGATTCATCAAAAAATAAGTAATAGATAAATCGATTGATACATTAATCAGTTGCAGCCCCAATTAGTCTGAGATAGGAAGGATTGTCTGCATGGTTGCCGTCTGTAATTGCTTTATATTTACAGGTATGCCCCTATTGTGTCCACCTCGTCTCACATTTGACATTAGCTTAGTCTTTGTTGCGATTTCCATCATCTGAACAGTTCGCTTAAATTATTCTGTCTATCAGTCGGAAAAAACATATGCAGAGTAGAGTCAGAGTTCAAAGATAAGCATGTAGAAAAAAATAAGCACGACGGTCAATACATGTACAGTGAAAGACAGAGGATCTGGCCTGTCAAGCTGTTACGATATCGTCATCACCTAAAAACACCGACAGCACCACTCACCTTTCAAAATGTTTTATCACACTGATTTTGTTAAAAGTGTTTGGCAGATATCTCGACCTGAACAAAAGTACTACAAACAAGCCAAAACCTTCTCCTCCTAGTGCTTGTTTCTTCAGTTTTCACAGAGTTTAAGTCAATGATAGGTGGTCCTTACCCAATCGCACTGCTCTGGGAAATGTCACGCAGCATAGGGATGGGCGACGTCACCGTCCTGAAGAATTAACGTCAAACAAAAACGAACAGATGAGGGCAAGTCAGAGTCTTCACGCTGGACTGGCTCTCCCCCAGTGAGCGTTTATTTAAAACATGGGACTAATTGTAAAAAGGTGAGAATCAAGCAGGCGTTTCCTTACTTATCTGGTAGAATAGGGTCGTCATCAAGATTTAATGTACCTTGGATTCCATGGCACAGCTCTGCAGGGATCTCAGTGCCCTGAGGGAGAAAAGGCTGCAGTCTGTATCAAATACTAAATGGTGATATGATTCAGTGAGTCAACACAGCAGCCACAGAGCGACAGCATTTAGCGACATACCGTATTATTTATCCTCACACCACTAAGTGCATCGTAAAAGAATTACAATTGGGTTCCGCAGAGGACGATCCCTTTCAGTTCTAGTCAATGTGTCAGCTGTTTACAGGAAGATGTCAATAATTTAACAGCATGCCTACACAAGAGGATTTCAGTCACGTTCTACAGTCCCACATCTCACCACGTTTGACAAAAACATTGTAGTGGGCACAGCCGTTTACACAGGCCACGTAACGGCTCACACTTTTAGTGACAAATTTACTGTGACCGTGACCCGAAGTGTATTTTTAGGCTTCAAGTCTATTTTGTGACTACAGTGATTATGTGTTGGGCTCCGCTGCCAAAATTCAGATGCCCTACACTCAGTACCGTGTCTGAATGCACCTTGTGACGACGACCAAAAAAAAAAAAAAAACATCCTCTGAAGATGCTGCTGCTAATGCTTTTTTGTGTAAGAGGAAAATATCCATTAACCGTTTTCATCACATTCCTGTTCCTCAGAGGGTGAACCTTTTTCGTTTTAATCACCCACGCCGTCACCAGGGCAAACTTTACGTGTTTATCTCTACTACAAATAAGACTCTAAAACAAATCATCATAATGTTGTTTGTTCTTTGGGATATGATGAACATCTGAGCATTTAGCTAAACAGAGCTTCAGATTTTTTATCTTGTTTCTAGTAATTCACTTTTTTTGAAGGTAAGAATGATAATGCTTAATGGTTTAAAAAAATGCCTTTCAATAAAGAATTTCAGAGTGACCCGAGTTTGCCTTTTAATGAGTACAGTAATGTATCCATCTCACCTAGTCTGAGCCGAATCTGGACAATTTTGCTTCACTGTTCAGGCATGCTCATCAATAAGTGTAAAATAAACACCAAATGCTTTGGGTTAAAAACGCATAGTCAAAATGACGAAATCCTGCTCAGGCAATACCTGCAAAACCGCACGACACATCTGCAGCAGAGTGACACAGCAAGTAATGCAGATCTTCTCACTAAATATCCACAGATCCACAGATGAAGACTGTCACTACAGACGAGCATTAAGCTGACGAAGCAGCTGGGTTCTCACATTATGACACAACTATGAGAAACCTGTTGCTACATTGTCAAATTTATGGTTTAAAACTTTTCAGATGGTGCATGTTGTCAGTGCTACCCTTTCTCCACATTAAGCAATTAAACATTCAAATCAGGCCCTTTGTTGCCTCATTTCTGGTTGAAAACAAAGACTGCTAAAAAAAAAATTGTTTAAAAAGGAAACAAACGTTCTCTCTGAGGACAGACAATACTCAGCCTCTGCTATCTGTGTAATATATCAGTTAAATCTGAATTTACGCTGGATCTAATGTGTCTGGGGGTTTGAGTTTTGTTACCTCGTGAGATTCTGCACGGTAGAGTTCATGGATGAAGTCGAAGAGCGGGTGAGATTTGCCAAGAAACAGCATGTCGCTTCCCAGGCTGTTTCTTTTCACTGCAAGAGAGAACAGACAGCAGCAGCGGTCAGGGAGGAAAACCAAGTGATTACTGGACAAACTGGAGCTCTGATTGTACTGGACTGAAAGGTAGAGGAGAAAGGAGAGGAAGGGAAAGGAAAGGAAAAGGGATGGTGGGTCGATGAATGGGAAGAGAACAGAAAAGATTGAAAAAAACAAACACCAAAACTACAGACTAGAGATGTCAGAACAAGGAGAGAGGGAAGAAAGAAAACGGAAGGGGGGAAGACGAGGGACCAGCAGTAAACTCTACGATGTTTGGATTCTAACTATATCCAAAAAACAGAGAGAGAGAAAACTGTTCTATGTTCAAGCAATGAAATAATTGCAGGAGGTGACTGAGAAGTGGCGTGGCCTAAACTAGAAGCAACTGCAGCTCAAAGCTTTGCTGCTATTACAGCATACACATTTAACATTACTGGAGCGCAGATGCAAACGTGTTCTTACAGTTCAGTTTAAGATTTATGCATTAATCTGGACGATCTTCTCTTTGCCCTTTTTTTTGTTGTTTACTATTAACGTTCTTTTGCTATTATTTAACCTAAACCTAACTCAATAATACCAACTCTATTCAACATTTCCTCTCCGGCCCGTGTCTCTCATTAAATCTTTCCCGTTCCACCACTGCTTTTGTGTTTTATGCCAAACCTCATGACTCACGGACTAGTTTTAAATCAGCGACATTCATAAATGAAAAAGCTGAGATGTGACACGCCAACCGCCCCAGCACAGAAACACCTTTCATAACACGTCCGGTTTCACGCTTCCGTAGTAACTTTGAGCTGTGCTCACCTTCCTCGGGTGTGAGGTCAGCGTAGACGTCGGCCAGAGCCGCCCTCAACCGACGCTCATCCACAAAGGGCAACAGGGCCACACCTTCAAAAAGAAGCACATACATGGAATAACTGCACTCAAACCAACGTCTGAGTGTCACGTATGCCTGGGAATGAAATACGAGAAAAAATGACGACGCTGCTTAAGTGTTTAAGGAGTGTGGATCTGAACCTCTAACCCCGTTAGTGTGCCATGCTCTACCCCTGAGTGACACGATTGTAAGAGCATAAAGAAAAAAAATAGATACAGATTATTAATGCTTTTTCATGGAATCTGAAATTTAAAAAAAAAAAAAAAAAAGGAAGGAAAGTTGCCAAAACTTCGAGCACTCGTACAGCTCTTGAAAAGGCTTTAAAAACACAGCCTGTGAGAGAAGAAATAACTGAAAACACATTTATAAATTATTTTCACTTGAAGAATCTTGACAGTTTGGTCAAGGTGATAGGATATTACTGACTGTATTATTCAAGCTGTTATATCCTGACTCACCTTTGAAATCTGCCTTATTCAACAGGACTGTGACTCACCTTGCCAGGCGTATTTCTTGCCGTTGAGATCAATGGCAAAGTCATCGGGGTAGAAGTCAATGATCGAAGAAACCTGTGTCAAAGGAGTTTAAAAGAAGCTGAATAGACCGACACAATGAACACAACTCGGAAAAAGATGAGGCAGCAGCTGATGTTATTTGAGACAGATTGAAAACTGATCTGCTATTAGAGTCTCTAAGTAGTTAAAGTTTTAATTCTGTAGTGGATATTTGTTCCTTGCAGATCTGATGCATTTAAACCTCACTGAAATACTTTACATACAATCACAGTCTATGAATGGGACCGTTTTCTGAAAATTTCTTTTACTTGTAATATTTTTCAAAAACTCTAAAGACCTCTGAATTGTCACCACAGTCTCCGGATCTCTCTGAAGCTCATTTCGGACTCTAAAACTTACCGGGCTGGTCATGAGGTTTCGCCACGTTTGGGGCAGGAAGTTACCGCTGGCAGCAGGAAACACTCCCATCAGCTGCTCCAGGGGCTTGAACTGCACACGACCACCGCACAAACACACAAGTCATTTACATTCTCATATTTACTCAGCATTATATTGGTCCTATCTTTATGTGGTCTTCATTCGGCCAACAACAGATTATACTGAGATGTGAAAATGTTTCCAATCCTTTATTCTCATTGCGTTTATTGCTTGATTGAAATTCACGAAATGTAATTTAAAATTAAAAAAAGTTAAAAAACAAGGTGCAAGAAACGTCTCTTTGAATATTAAATTCTGTCGTGATCTCTCTATAATAACAAAACCTTAACACCTAACACCATCTGACATCAATGGCATTAAACAAAATGACCGTAAGTCAAGTGGCGTTATCTGGCATTTGACAGGCGCAACACATTGAACAAGATTTCATTACAAAAACAACAACAACAAAAGAAAACAAATACAACTTTTCTTTGTCACGGGGTTGATAGCAAATCATCATTAAGAAAAACTGAAGACTGAGAGTGACAAGAAGAGAAGAGGAGAAAAGGCAGTGATGAGAAAGAAGTTTTTAGTCCATTCTTACTGGTTTGGTTCCCGTCTCAAACTCAGTGAACATCCCTTTGATGTCTTTGAAGTCGGAGGCGAATGGCGCGTAGTGGAATGGGAAGTACCACTTCCAGGAAGCACAGCCCTGCAAATAAACACAGAAACAATCGCTGACTTCATTACGACTTTAAATGTCAGAAGAAATCCCAAGTCTCACCCCTTCAGGTCGTGTGCTGCTTGTGTTTTACCAAACCAATACCACAGCCTCTGAATGTTTGTGGCTGGTCTTGCAGAAAAATATTGAATTTCTACTCTATATTCATCATTTACCTGTGGTTTTTTTGTTATCGGTTGATCTGTTCACTATATTATTGGCAAGGCAAGTTTATTTGTAATTGTAGTTTTGTTTTATTTGTATCTGCTCTACATTTAACGGTTCATTGGTGGTGGCTGGTGCAGACTCGCTTCCCTTTGTGCTTTTCATTTCACTTCATTTTCATTTCAAGTGTGAGACTTAAGGTAATGTCTTGATTATCAAGCTAGTGGGACAAAATGAGAAAACATCAAAAGACGACTAGGAAATTGAAAGAAAAAAAGCTTTTCTTTGCCCTTTTTCAAAACAAGTTCCACTGCAGTGAGAAGCTTAAAATACAATCTGACATTTAAAAACCTTAATGAGCCTGAATCCTGATCACACAGTGTTATAAATTAAAAGTTCTGCTCCAACTCCAAAATTAAACTTCCATCTGTCGTGGCTGCACTTTCAAACTACAATGGATCAAAAAAAAAAAAAAATCAATCTAGATACTGGAAAGAGACTGTACTCTGGACCCTGAAGCATCTGGGGACAAAATATTCTCCAACACCTGCAGAGTCTCTCTTGCACCTAAAAAAAAAAAATTATTCCTCAGTTCTGTGTTTTTTAAATGTTTATATAGGAGGATAGAAAAAGAGGGATATAAAGGAAAAAAAAAAAAAAAAGCCATAACCCTGCAGATCCAGCATTCGGACCACTTATCCTTCCTCAGCAAACAGGCCTCACACCAAACAACGACCTTCACTTCCCACAATCCACCTCTGAGGTGGTCCTCTGATAAATCCACCAATCTTCACATCTCAGCCGATCTCGTTTCAAAGCCTACCACTCTATTATTAAAGATGGTCATTCAAATGATAATACGGGACTTTACCATAATAAAAGGTAGAGGAGGCTCCGATCTCTACATTCAAATAATCGCATAGATCATTTATGGTAATATGACGAAATGTTTTGTCTCGAGGAGAAACTCATTTGTGACTGTAGCCGGCGGGGTCAAAGACCACAAAAAAAAAAAAAAAAAATTACATTTCCTCGCCTGTTTCGTAATACCTGACAAGGGAAAAATGAAAAAAAAAAAAAAGCCACCTTGCCATATTATCGAAGTAAATAAAAAAGTATAATCAAAGATTGGGCAATGGTTCTGTGTTATATTTTGTCATTCAGTGTAATCGCATCCAGATGTCTGGATTTACAAAGTTCTGTTTTTAGTTTATGAAATGTCAGAAAACTGTGGGAAAATGCATATTACCATTTACTAGAGAGAAAGGTGAAGGTCAATCAAACGTCCAAAACCCAGTGATTGTAATTGACAGAAAAACTGACTAACATTAAAAACAGACCAGTTCAGTGTTTTTCCACTTTTTTGGGAAACGTGGGAAAGTTCTGCCAAAAAACAGTCTGTTCTGTTTCAAATGAAATAAAGCGGCTTCCACAAACCAAATCTCTCAAAATAAATGAAACAAAATACATTAACTAATTGTCCCTTTTATTACTAAGAAATATCTAGGCTGTCAATTAAACGCTCGTTAGCGCTTGGTTCCCTCCCGATTAGTTTCAATTTCCACTCCGAGCGTGTCAATTAAAAGCGCATTTCAGATTATGGGCTGGGAACTTCTTTATTTCACGAGTAAGAACCACTTTAATATAAATTGGCTTAAAGTTCAAATTATACGCTCAGCTGCCCGTTTATTATGGACACCGAAATACAACCTAATGCAGTCTAATACAGCAGATGTAAGAGAAATCCTTCACTGAGGTTGTTTCTAATATTTCGTCCACCCCGTTAACATCAGTGGGGCTGGACTAAATATTAGAAACAATACATAAGATAGATTTCCAAATTGATGACAACGTGAGTCTGTCTATTAGCTACATTGGTTGAAAAATGCAAGTGTGGGTGAGCTGGCCCAAATAGACTGTCTACATGAAAAATGCCACCTTCATCAGGGCTGCACCCCCCAAAAACACAAAGGGCGTGAAAAACTGAGACACAAAACAAAGTGTGAATCTCTTTCCCTGGGTCTTTTGCGTTTTGGGTAAACCCAGCGCTCCCGTCCCTGATCATTTGGTGAGGTGTGCGTGATCATAACTCTGCAGCGGCGGACAGAACCGTGAATGTGTGGCAGCGGAGAGCAGACACGTCCCCGTCCGCCGAGGGCCCGCTAATGAATTCATCGAGAATGGCCCCCCGAGACGGGCTTTGGATTGGCGAGCGTGTGGAGTCAACACAGAGCGTGCATACACAGAGAGCGCAATCAGCCTGAACAAATCCCCGCGGCTCAGCCTGAGACGCCCCGGCTCTTCTGGAGAGGGCCCGCAGCTCATTAATTCATTTCAAGATAAAGATCAATATTTTACAACAGTAAAATTATTTAGTGTATAATCACACTGCAAACAATAACTGGAGACATCAGAGACTGCTATATGGAGGGATATTTGGTGGAGGCACTCCACAGTAAGGAGTTCTTGACTTTAAAGATAAAGAAAAAAAACCTGTCGCCCTGTTAAAAAACACTGGTCAACAATTAGGCGTCTTTTCTGTATAAAGTTATTTTTAAAGAGGTATCTTTATTGTTGAGCTGATTTCTTTAGCCTCTTTGGAATGAAGTAGTCAATTAGATCGGCGTTTTCATTTTACGTCCATCTGCGGTGCTCTGGGGTCATCCAAGAGATCACCTGTTAATCAGAGAATGTGGGCGGGAACGTGGCTCACAATTTAGTTTTTACTCAGGCGAATGCGTAGACAAGTGGCTGCAATGCCAGCATCATTGTACTGCTGCCGTCCTCACTTCACATCCTACCATACTGCCCTCACACACGTGATGTGCTTTAAGGATGAGGGTAACATTATTATGTATTTTCCAAATCCCAAGAAAAGGAAGAAAACCACCAATGTGTTAGTTTGTCTCACAAAACTCTTACTTCCTTGCCCTGTCTGTCTGTGGCTCTCAGCTCTAAGCCCATTGGTTCCTACTGAAGACAAATCTTTTTAAAAGCAGGTTACAGAGGTCAATTTTAAAAATAAGGCTTAGTACCCCTACAAGACCTGCGGATTAATCCAAATCTGTTGCTCTAGCGAGTATTTGGGGCTGCAGGATGGTGTACGAGGGATTGAGCTACAATAAACTGCAGCGTGTGTGTTCATGGTAATGAAGAAACATGTCACCTTACCTGGTAGTAGTAGCGCAGCACCCAGCAGAGACCCTCCACATACGACTGAACCACCTTCCTCCGGAAATCTTCATCCGTTACGTCCACGTCAAACTTGGTCTTGTAGTATCTCTGCTTCCAGCCCTCCTCCCACAACCTGCAGCACCACAGGGGGCACGGTCATACTTTACCGATCCGATCAAAACAACTTAGAGGACTGAACTGCTTTTCTTCACAGAGACACACAGTTCAGGAATCAATAGTAAACTGTGATAAATTAAGTTATTAACTGTAGACTTTAAAACCTTTCTGCACAGCCAAAATGTATGCTGGCGCTGTACATTTTGATCAACCGCTCAAAATAAGTGAGAGTCACAAAATGTTAAACGTTACTTATATAATACTACTAATATCAAGACAAGCCGACTTAAGCGTTTAACAGATTTTGGACAGCAAGTAGAGAAATGTGACAGACTGACAGGACAGATGATCCAAATTTCTGACATGCCCTTCGATCGTACACCAGCCAGATAGTTGATCGTTTGATCGGGCATCATGACCCCTATGACTGAGCGCCAGGCGACAGCTAATGGGGGAAAACTCTCGGCCGATTCTTAAATTTTTCAGGTGGTGGCCAAGTCAGAGGTAAATCAGGACTGATCCATACAGTGTCTGCACGGCTTAATGCTCACAGGTCAAGGATGCAGAAGTAGTTCTCTCACTGTGAACATGAAATTGAGCTGAAATTATGAGTGACCACAAAACCAGGAACTAATACTTTCATTACAACTCTGTTATAATTTCCATCTGAATCATGGCACCACTAAGGACCAAGAACTTCCAAAAGTGTTGAAATTGTTGATTCATTGTTCCCACCTACGCTATTTCCAAAATGCATCTTAGCTGTCATCAGTCACACCGAATATACCTCTTTTATAATAATCATAATACTCATCAACTCTCATGAGCATCAACTGTCCGGACGCTGTGGCTTTGACATTACAACCGTTTGTTTTTGTTTACTCATACCGTCGGCGACCTTGAAATTAAATCTATTCTACGGTTGAACATAAATATAAGTGATTATTGGTTGACACAATAAGATGTTTGTAGTGTAAATGAATCTGAATGATACACAAAAAAAACAAAACAATGGCTTTTAGGATGCTGCTCTGTTCATCCATAGGCTGGGAAAAAACTGCATTAACTTCCTCTGCTGCTGGAATCGTTTAATGGCTTTGACTTCTTGGTGGATTTGGGGCGGTGGTACAGTCACATAATCAAGGCTGTCCAGCATCTGTGTCGTGGATCCTCCGAGCGTCCCGCAGGGAGCGGCGACTCCTGAGAGGAAAGCCTCCATGAATACCAATTTAGCCCGATGGATTTAGCAGCTTTGACGAGTGCGTCACAGAGGAATTTACTTGAATATTCCTGCTTTCCATATTAATCACGTGCAAAGGGAGGTGGGAGCTGTTCAGCAGAGGGCTGAGTGTGTGTGTGTGTGTGTGTGTAGGAGGTGGCAGAGAGTTAAACAGCTTGTGCTGCAGCACGGTGTCATTAATGAGTACATCTCTCTGCTTCTGTTTGTGAACGCCATCTTCACTGACTGAAGCTGGTCTGCCAAGATTCACTTTTAAGGAATTTCATCAACTGCATACATACGGTCGGGTACATTGAAAGCCTACTGGTTTACCAGCATAGACCCTGTAAGTGTCAAAGAGTTTATTTCTGACTGAGATGTTTGGGCTGTTGAATTTTGAACAAGTGTTACCAGTCCTCAGGAGATTTATAAACTGTTTTAAGCCATCTCAACAGACAAGAGCAGCTTTGGAATAAAGATGCAACAAGTGATCAATTTCACAGACTGATTAATTTTTGTTTATGGCATGTTGATAGTGCAGTAGTTAATCATGCAAAAAAAAAAAAAAAGTAATTAAAGAACATTTATTCCAGCGCTCGTCGGGTGGCGGAACAAGAAGAACCAGGTGTGGTCACCAATGTGACCAGGTTCAATTCAGACTCAAGTCCTGTTGCTAGTGTTACGGAGATGTTGCTACGTCCAACCTTGCTGTCATTGCTTTTAATGGGAGACTGCTGATTTTACACATTAAAGCCTGTTAACAGATCCTGGGGGTAAAAACAGCTGTAGTTATGTCACTTGAGTCAGTGTCGGTTGGGTCTGAAGTTGAAAATGAATAAAAATCTGAGGGTGTGGAGTTTGAAAGAAGTGAGCTCACCAGAGCTCTGCAGCCTGCTCCTCATCCCTGCTTGGGGCTAGAGGCTCCAGGCTACATTAGCCTAACACACCCAAAAACTCGGAGCTGGTGGTGGTCGAGTTGCACTGTGGTAATACAGTCATCAGGTCTTGACAAGGAAGAAGAACATGTGGAATAGCAGACCACGAGATCTCTTGTTCTGCTACATAACTTAAAAAAAACTGTCCTGACAATGTCATTGGAGTGAGAAGCTAAATAGTCTGATTATTCTCATAAAAGTGAAGAGACTACAACTGAGAGACTTTGGAGGTGATAAAAAGTCTAACCGGTCCATCTTGTAATCTTTATTATAAAAGGCAGATATAAACATTAGTTCCCACACTCTCACACCCCAGATTGCCGCTTGTATCCACTGTAAGTTTAAACACCAGATGTGTCTACCTGACGTTGTCTTCGGGCTCTGGTTCGCTGTCACTGTCCTCAGCTTTCCTCTTCACCCCCCTGCTGTCTGCCCCCTCGCTGGGCCCTGCAGACGACTGGGCAGGGTGACGAAAAAGAAATAAAGTCAATATACAGACTTGAAGAAAGAAATCTTAATCTTATACATTGGTTTTTAATAAGCGCACCAACAGTTCTCCCAAACATAACTTCAACGACATAATTCAGAGTTTTTAATGTACTTTCACCGTATCAGATGAAAGAAAAGATGACTAAATAAAGACATTAACATTTGATTTTGAGGATATAAAACTACAAGTTGCACTATTTTCAGTAATATACAATAAAGAACCACTCTACTACTCTACAACGTTACTGTACAACTACGTTAACAGTTTGAGATGAACATACAACACACTTAAGTATAAAGAAGACATCAAGGGTTACAAAAATGATAGAAATAACATGACAGAGGGAAAGATTAAACTGTAGTTTGTAAAGGGAAGTTGAGAATCGAATTTGTGGGATTCAGATTAGCTGATCAGAGATATTTTAGTCTGATTTCCTATCTCATTTCATCGATTTTATTTTGTTTTTCTTTTCGTTATTATTTGTGTCCTGTTTTCACTTAGAAACTGGGCAAACAACACTGCAAACAATTGCCAATGTAAATTGTAATTTCAATTATTTAATTTCTTTGTTTTGTGTTAATGAATGTCTTGTTTTAGAATAAAATGTTTCAGCTATTAATTTGAACTTTAGTTTAAATCATGCTTGTACAAAGTGCCATTTGGTGTCTTTTCTTTCTGTGATTTTGTTGTGATTATTTAAATCATCTGGTGTTTTCTTTACACCTGTTTTAAAACAGTAAAAAAAAAAAAGTTCTACAGATTTTTTTTTTGGAAGAAAAAAAAAAAAAAAAAAAAAAATCAGACCGATTGGGCAGGTAAGTGAAAATATAAATAAAGTAAATATGAACTCATCCAAGCACTAGTACTATTTTAGAGAATATTTAAAGAGCTGTTTTTTATGGATTCATTTGCCATAATTTTCTTGATTAATCAGTTGAATAGTCTATAATATGTTAATAAACAGTGACAAATGTCACAATTGTAAAGTCCTAGAGCCTGAGGTGATGCCATCAAAATGTCAAATAGTAGAAAGATTGTCACTACCTTGGCTACTTAGCCTTCCCTTGTTCTGAAGCGCTGTTTTCATTCATGTGCTAATGTATGGCCTGCTATTGTCGGTTTATATACTTAAAGCTGTACACGGCTGGGAAATTTAACAGCTTACGAGATATGTTAAATAGAAACATGACCATGAACTGAACTGAAGGCAGCGACCATATTCAAACGCGCAATATCCATAAAAAAAAGGTGACAGCGTTTAAAAATGAATGACAGCATGAAATTTAATCAATCTAGGGACATTTTTCAAGGATGGTCATCTTTTCATAGTTTCCTGCGGGAAAGAGTAACTGTTAAGAGAATGAATGCTTTAGATTCTGGACATGCTGTGTTCATCAATGACTTTTAGATCACTGTTAGGTCCCAACAAACACAATGATAAAAAAATTGAAATCAAGCGTTCTGTTCGGTGTAAAAACAAAATGAGCTCTTTTCTCATAACGTATACAGAAACACTTACACTGTACTGGCCAATTCTAATGTTGATCTCTGACTAATCATGTGTGCATATTTAAAAAGCCCGACCCCTTCAGGAGTAAACAATTATATGCTTCAGAGTATAATTAAGAGGCAAATGTGAAAATTCGACTAAAGATCACAATATTCTTGACCAAAAAAAAAAAAAAGTCCTACTTCTCATTGATCTGTTGGTAATTTATGACCCGACTCATTGCAATTGGACAGCAACACTAGAAAATGGCCAAGGTCTACATGAACTGCTTTAAAAGGTTTACGTCATCTAAATGTCTTGCAGGCTAGCATGGAGTAAATAGGTTCTTACCTAAATGGACGAGAATCAGTGGTCCCCTCCAATGAGTCAAATACAGCTCTGTCACTGGAAGGAGCTGGACTATACAAGGGTCTAGTTATTCCCAAGTTAGTCTAGTGTTTTCTATGTTTTGGTATAACTGGTTTTAAATAGCAGAAACTATCCTCAAAGCCTATTTTTTGGCAAATGGACCACACGTAACTTCTCTTCTGATCATCAGGACCATGACATATTTTGCACTCTATCAACTGAATTTTAGAACTATTTAAACTTTGTATTTGTATGTGCATGTGTGTCTGTGTGTATGAGAAAGCACAGATTTGACCCATCTGCAGTAATTATCCTTCTTTCATTTCCCTAAGAACTTACATTGCCGCCGTTCCTCATCATGGCCTTCAGAGACTGAGCAGCATCCTGGAGGAGAAAAAAAACAAACAAAAAAAACTAATCATGACTACGCTCCTTTCATCACAACATTACATTTTTAAACGCCTACACAACACAGTTAAAAACATCTTTAAAAATCTAGTCTTCGGGACGACCCGATAATGGCTGGGGTGGAACGGGCAACCTGAGCAGCAAGCACTGCTGCTGTCAAAGACATAAAATGCCCCCCCAACAAATACCTTGTTGTGTTGCTCCCTGGACTGCATCCTCATGTCGTAGGCCTGGTGCCGAGCATTGTGGACGGCCTCAGGTCGGTCTCTTCTCCCCAGAGCATGAGGGGCGAACTGGCCCGTGGTCAGGTAGGCGGGACCCTGCTGCTCTGCCTGCAGTAACACAGGGAGAAAAACAAAACACTCAATCCTGTGAAAATTCAGTATAAAAAGGTGACGACTGCCTGTATACAATGCAGATGTTATGCTATGAATGGTATATACATGTCAAAAACCAGATTTTAGTGTGACCATTGTTCTATTTTCATTCTAGGAAACTTTTGGTGAATATCAGGATCAGTCTGAATGTTTGGACAGTGGTTACATCTACACGACAGCTGATCAAGATGATGGACAGGAAACTTGACAATATGGCAGGTAGTAGGTAGGTAGGGACTTGTGTCTGTGCCATTACTCAAAACATAATCACCTATCGTTGATTAAATGTGGTGACACCGACGACATTAACTCACGCACGCGATAGAGTTGTGGAGAATCTAAAGATCTTTCTCGATGACTGACTAATCAAAACCTTTTAATGTGATGAAAAAAAGCAGAGAGAGAAGAAAAAAAAAAAAAAAAACTTAAGCGACAGTGGAAGGAAGAAAAACCCCTTCCTATGAGAATATTAAGAAGATAAGAGTGAAAAAATAAAAGCTGGCTACCGCTAGTTTTAAATAAATAATGCCTTGGTAATATTTTTAAAATTAAAACAATTAAAATTTTAATGAAAAGCGATATTTTCTCAAACTGAGAATAATGAGCAAAAATTAAAAGTGATCAAAATATTAATGAAGAAAATTCGCAGCATTAAAATTTTTTTGTTTAGATGAGTTTAGTCCGAACTGGAAGAAATTGAGAATTTGGGAACTTCACCATACTTGATTCTAACAGACTGAATGAATTCTTCATCACTGAAAGGTTTAAGATGAAGATAAGAAGATTTAAGACTGTCAATACTGATGCATCTGTTCCAGACTCATTATTTTCTATCGCTGAAGAGTTTCATTGACTTATTGTAGTTTTGACTGTAAGTGGGAAAGAAACAATCACGAATCACAGTACCGTCATCATTACTCATCTGTTTTACTCACTTTCAACCTCTTTCGTTTCTCTTTCATTCTTCTCTTGAAGCTTTCCTACAAGAAAAAAAGCGTAATCACATGATTGTGAAAACTAAGTCTTAGTAATCACTGAAAACACAAAGCAGTGTGAAACATTTGCTGTTCTTCATCCAACCTATGGTGAATTAGCTGAGCTGCAGCTAGCTGTATGTGATCGGACAGAACTCTGTCTTTATACAGCTAAATTTAATGATCCCCGTGGGAAAACAGTGAAATATTACATCGTCCTCTTTGCGTTTCCTGAAGATGTTGTCCTCGGCCACGCCCACAGCCTGCATGATCATCTCCACTCGCTCCAGGTTGACGTAGCCGTTCTGCGTCAGGTAGCCCTGCAGAACAACACAGGCCAGGTCACATCACAGTACCGGACAGAGCTGCTTCAAAGAGAAAAAAGTCCACGACGGGAGGCTAAATTCCTGATGTTCAGCACATGTAGCAGTGCATGTAGGCGGCCATCTACTTTTTTGGTGAACCGACTCTACTACTCTACTTCTCTATCTCCAGAGAAGCGGCGTGAGCTTGATGCTTGCAGTGCTCAGACTGGTGATGATACTCACTCCGGTTTTGTGCACAACGTCTTTGTAGATGTTGACCAGCCGATCTATCGCTCCCTCCCTGTAAGATACAACACCGGGAAATAATTCAAGACGAGTCATTCAGAGTAAATTTAAATTATAAAAACTCAGGATGAGACACTGATCTGACACCAGACACTCGCCGAACAGCGATTTATCTTTGACAGCAGACGGAAATTTGGCTGCCTCATCAGCCACTCTGGCAGGCAACCAACCAACATTTTGAGCTCCATTTCATCGTTATACAAATATAGACCAGTACTGACACAGAACAATAGAAGTCTGACCCCCTCCACCGGATTTCAGGCTGATCAGTGTTGGAGGGTAAAGTGAAGTGGTGGCGGGATTACGATCTCTGTCAAAGTCAGTAATCAAGCTGTCTTCTGTACAGGCAGTAGAGAAAACACCTGCACTATCTAAAGCAACACAATACAACTGTTCTGCAATTAACCCTCTTTTTGTGAAGTTTAAAGAAAGCCAAAGTCTTACTCCAGCTTCGGCAGTAAAAATCTTGTAACTGTAGAAGTACATTTCTTATACTTCAGTACTTTTTAAGGTCTGGCATTTAGAATACTTAAAGCTGCTTTCTGAGCTTTTAAGGACCAACAGATAAAACTGCTACCCCCTTTTTTTAAAACATTCAAAACTAGCTTTTGGCACAAAAAGGTGTCCTGCCGCTCACCTGATTTCTAAGGACGGCAGATGAGGTAGGAAGTCATTTCCAACAAAGAAGCACATGAAGACCCAGTCGTCTACACTCCTCTCAAAGTCAAAGGGAAACGGCAGGCTGGCCATGGTCAGCTCTCTGGCGAGGTACTGAAAACAAAAAAGGAAAGCAGAATTAGTAGGGTAGGTGTCTAGATAGAGTAGGTGCACCCATTCTAGTCCAAACATGGCCCTTATCTGGATAAGTGGATCACAAAATAAGGACAACGCTTCTGATTTTCAAGGAACGTCTGACTGCGAAATAAGAAAAGCTGATAAATGTTGTCATGTTTACATATTTCAAGGTGGGGGTGATATTTTAGAGCCACGCTGGAGCGCACGACTGAAGGAACGGAACAGCAACAGTGACAAAAAACTATTTTTTTTAACATTAACGTGTGCTTGAAGCTTTCCAAAATATGAAGCTATGCTTATGTGTTATGAATACATGTTTAAAAATGCCATAAAGCAGCTACGACATAGTTTACTTCAAATAACTCGTTTTCTTGTTTGTTTTTGACGAAAATCAAATGAGTGGTGACTAAAATAATCAATAAGATGGACATTCATTATACAGACAACACAGAGTCACGTCAGGCCAATCACTGCCATTTAAACATTTTAAAAAGCCAAAAAGAAAACCATAACGTGATTTACTTTCAAAAGTTTCTGCAAAATCCCACCAGTTACACCTGAGATTTGTAAACTCCAATTAGTCCAAGACCAGCTTGACACTTCCTCTTCACATTTCATGGTTTAGGACGAAATTTAAAACATTTTATTCTGGTTCGAACAACAGGACAAACGGCTGCTCACATGCTTCATATGTAACGTTATGAGTAACATCCACTAAATATGGGAACCAACCTCCCGCAGCACACACAGCCTGATGAATATGAACTCCTGCTCAGCCACGGGCATCGTGTCTGCGAATTCATCATGCTGAAAGAGAAAAAGGAAACAGTCAGGGGGCTTATGCCTCATTCATGACACCTGTTTGACATTTTTGACACCGATTTGTTAATCATTTAAAAACACAAAACACATTAGCACACATTAAGGAAAATAGGGTCATTACTTCTATCACAGTAAAGTTGGTGTCAGACAACAACTGATGTTCACTTGAGAGTTAGAGTCACTTATTTATTTTATTAATTCAAAATCTTTATCACAGGAGGACTGGATCCTAATTTTTCTGCCCACTTGCCACTACTGTTGTTGAGATAATACTGATTTTATTATTGAAATCAAAACAAAATTAAAAATGAATCTAAGAGTAACGAGATCAAACCTCCTTTTGGAAACCTAAAGCTGTTCAGGTTAATGTGAAACAACAAAACATCTCAGTGACATTTGGTTTCTCCCACTCTTGTCGCCTTTGTTGTTCAAGTGCTGAATAAAATATTAAAATCGTACCCTTTGTTCTGACTGTACAAATGCATGCACGTAATAAATGTTAAAATGCAACAGTTCAACATGTCTGAGAGAGAGAAAAATAAAGAAGCAGAGCTCCTCACCTGTCCCTGTTTCTCTCTGGCCGTTCCCTGGCAATCTTTGATTTCGTGACCCATCTGTCCACAGAGTGCGCAGGGCCGGGGTTTGTTGGGCTTAAACTCCTCTCTGATGATGGTGAAGTTTGGCTCATGGGTGGCCAGGCCCAGCATGATCAGGTCAGCTGATCAGTCACAACGCAAAACGAAAGATGTTACATCAACGAGGTGGAAATGATGACGGTAATTTACATCTTACAGATTAGTCATAAACATTATCACCAGGTCACTTCTGGCTGAGAAAAGTGAAATTATTTAACCGTCAGGTCAGATTAATGGGTTTTTATCTATTGCACTTATTTTACATCTCAGACAGCGGATTTAAAGACTTACCATCGGCTCCACACAGGCAGTGGTGTGTGTTGGGGTCGTGGTTGGGTTGAGCTGTCAAAGTGAATCACAAACACGAGTCAACAACATTTCTGACAGTGTTTGCGTGAGTGTCCGTACAAGAGGTTCTGACTTGACTTGTGTTCACCACAGTCTACATGTCATAGTTCTGACCCAAAGATCAAAGTGCCAACATGAAATTCAACTACACTTTCATCTGTCTGTGTTCACCGGTCTGTCGCGTCTGATTGAATTCTGCCTGCTGCAAATGATGCGTGACGTTGGTTTGTCTTGTACATGTGCCTGCTTTACATGTCTGTGTGCGTATTAGATCCATTCTGCATTTGTTCATAACAATATATTTTGAATTTTTTTTTTTTTGAAAGTTTAGTCTTCGTTTTAAAAGTTATGACTGTTCTTTGTGGATTTATGAGTTTGTTTTATAGCTTTAAGAGTTTTTTCTTCTTTTTCTTAATATGGTGTAACCTGCTACACTATATGTGCCTTAATGTATATGTTTTTAATACATCACACATGCGTTAATTATTCAGGTTTCTTAGTACAAGGCAGCTGTACCTCTCTGTCTCCTGATGAAGTCCATAATCTTGTGTTCACCTTCACCTGGAACACTAGCATCAGACAGGAAGACCTGCATTGAGAACAACGGACGGTTAGTGACTGGGCTCCTTCTACATCAAAATACAACCAGGGTGCAACCTGTCAACCACCAAGCGCTCAAAACGAAAACGTATCAAAGTTTTTTTTTTTTTTCCTTCAAAAAGGGACAGTTCTTTCAATATTTTTTATTTCTGTTTACTCTATCAACTGTTTTGTCTATGAAATGTCAAAAACAATGAGAAGTTGCTCGTGGCACTTCTGTCTGTATTTGAAACTCTGAGCAGCAGTTACACTCACGGTGACATTCCTCCATCCGGGATCGTTGCTGAGTCGCTCTGCAACGTAATATCGAAGGCAATGCGCCAGGTTGTCCATGAACTCTGTTCCCTGGAGACAGAAGTCGTCAAATTATTCATTCAAAGACAAATCCTGCAATTTTATTCTTACAGGTAAATTTAAAAAAAAAAAAAAAAAAAAACTAAAAACTCCTAACTTCACTTGTTTAAAAAAAAAAAAATGCAGCACACTTACTGGAGTGATGCAGTTGCTGTCAAACCTTTCCTTAATCTCCTCAGGTGGAAGATAACCTCCTGAAGAGGAAAAAAAAATAAAGTAAGTCTTCACTGAGAAAGACTATATAGAGGTACTCATGCAGTTTCTCCTACTGGGCTGTAGGTGAGGTTCTGTCTGATAAATTCAGGACTTCAAATTTCAGCTGCGTTTGCCGGCGAATTTTTAAACTCGCTGGCCTGAGTTGAGAGCGTTGAGAGGAAAGGGAGGGTTTCCTCTCAAACACAAGAGTAAAATAAACTTCAGATTTATGAAACAACTTGGCACCAGATAATATCACTGCACAAAAAGATTTAAAAGAACAGACTGACTGGTTTCTTTAAATGAAACTTTTAAAAACACACTTGCTGTGTTTTTTACAGCCTAGACCACATATTTTGATCACTTGTCAAACATCAACACTAAACTAAAGTATTTGCTGTCCTGGAGCTCAAAGGAAATACTGTTCTTCCTGGGGAAAGTATGACGCTGTTCCCGGACAAGGTTACCGTATACAGTATATAATGTAAAAGGACACACACGTTTGATACCAGAGACACTATACATTCTGTGTATTTGCCCTCTAGCAGTGCTGAAAGATTTCGGCAACACACACCTCTCTGGATGATCTCCTCCCTCATGCGATTTTTCTCCTCCGTCAACTCCACTCCTTCTTTGGAGGCACGAAACCGCCGAGAGCGCTGCTGGTTCATTTTGGCACGTGGAGCCTGGTCAGAGTTTAACAGGTTGTTATTTCTACTGTACAGCAGGCGAGTCCAGGTTGGCCATCAAAGCGATTTTCCTGTACATTATATATTTCCCTCTATACTAACCCAGATAACATCAGATTATTTTGATTTATGAGGGTGGATGAATGAGAATACTATCAGGGAGGGAAATTAACAATAACCCAAATGCTGCAGCCAGATTGGTCAAACTAACTACTACCCTACCATCTATTTTTGTCCATATGAAAAACAGTATTTGGCTGATTAAATAACTGATGGGACAGATGTAAATCTAGTATATATCGGATTATCTGGCAGATGGTTCATTTTTTTATATGAATGGGCGCCGTGATCCAAAACAGACTTCGCTCAGGCTGCAGGTTTCTGTTACTGAAAGTTACGTACCACTCCATCAATGGCCATGTAGAGAACTCTCCTGGGGCGCACAATATTAAACAAGCGGTCGATGTACTCGAAAATGGCCACCATCATCTCATCCTCATTTTTGGGAGCGGGTCTGCGAAAACAAAGTTCAGTGTGTGGGTGTAGGTTTGCTAATGTCTTTATGCCTTTATCGCTTATTTATACTTATCTAGTGGGACAGTGTCAGGCCAAAAAAAAGTATAAACATTCGTCAAATTTATGATCAAGTCTTAAAAACAGTCTTAATCAATCTAGGAAGGTGAGCTGATAAAAAAATGTTGTGTTTCAAAGAATCACCCCCCCCCCCCCAATAAATGGAACTTGTTCTGAGTTTCTCCAAACACCAGAAAGAAAAGCAAAGGGTAAAACCAAAGCTCCACTTCAAGAGAAACACAGAAGGTATCACTAAAAATGATGATAAACCTCAGACAGAAAACCTAGTGATGTTAACAAAAGTCTTAAATGTCCTTACTTATCTTCTGGATGTGTACAAGGGTGAATGATCCCATTCATGTCCAAGTACAAATTGTCAAATTCCACCTCGTTGGGGTTTGGCTTGGTTGTATCAACAGGAATGCGGACTCCGTTACATTCTTTCCCCTGCGGAGGTAAAAACAAGGCACAAAAAAAAGTAAAAATATATATATCTCAATTCATTTTAAGTCATCCCAGGCTTTTCCCTAGAAAATCGTTTAGCAGAGGTGATAAAACACCCAGATCTTAATGCATCTTGTCTCATGATCAATTTAGCTAGCACTAGAGCTGCAATGACCAGAGGATCAGGTGGTTAGTCAATCGGCTAATTATCGCCTTAATTAATCGGCAACTGTTCCGATCATAATAACTGGGTTTTTTTTTAAAGCCAAAGGTTTGGACTGTTGGCATTCGAAGTTTTCACCTTGGTCTGTGGGAAATTGTAGACAAACAAAAAACGACCCAATGAAACGATGATGAAAATAGAGGTAAGCTGCAGCACTATTCAGCATTAGTAGTGAATGCCTGAGCATTGCACTAACATCACACACATGGCAACTGCTGCAGCTCTTTTCCCGCTGAGCAGCGCGCTGCTCTTTATGAAGGGAGGTCATCTTTATTTCCCGTTTCCCTTTCAATATTTTCACATTTGGAGGTTTATTGAACATCGGCTGGTGAGTGAGGTTTCACACGAGGTTTCACATACGTTAAAAACGGTCTTAGGCAGGAGGTTTTTGTCGCTAGCCTGAAGTTACAAGCCGGTTTGTTTACACCGGAAAAGTCCACAAACTTCCGTTGTTCCCGTTAAATAACTAGTGACGAACCAAAACCTTCAAAGCACGTTAAGTCGCCGACGAGGGCGGCATTGCGTACAGGCAAGACGCCCCACTGGGTGTATTCAGAAACACAACGCATTTAAAAGACCAACGGCTGTCTAACGCCTGAACATAATAAATCTCAGGCGTCAGGTAAACTGGCTCTGCGGTTAGCTAACATGCTAGCCCCTTACCTTCTCCTCCACACAGTGCACAATGATTGACGAATATTTTCGGCTGAGCCAACGGAAAAACGCCGGGACTCCCATCTCCGGCGAAGAATCTCTTATCTGTCGTTCTTTTAAAAAAAATGTGAATTTCGTACGAAACTGTTAAAATAGCTCAATTAAAACACGAATCTCGTTGTGGATGAGTGCAACACTTCGGCTACATGCTGTTGGACGTCGTCCATTGTGTACTTTTTCCGGTTCATATCGGCTTTTTCCGGAGCATTTCGGAGAGCCGCGGTGGCCCACAGCGACCCCAACGGCCAAAACGATACTGCAGGCAGCAGACGGTCAGAGTCATGGCCCGGCTGCAAACTGTCTTCGGTAAATTTGTGAAATAATGAAGCTTATATCCAAGAATCTAAAAGCATCGAAAACACATCTAATTTTGGATAAAATTATCATATAAATCTAATAATAATAATAATTATTTTTTACAAAAATAAGCCTCAATATTACAAATAATAGGATACAGACACTGTGAAAATATGCTTAAGTGAAATTATTTAAAAAAAAAAAAAAAAAAAGCATTGTTAAAGTACAAAGAGACGCAGTCATCAGATAGTATTTCAAAAGATATTTGATTTGTGATGCGTAGACTGGACCAAGCGAAATACTTTTCATTTTTAAGCTAGAAATGAATGAATAAACAATACATTATTAAATTTATGCCCCTGCACTTTACTGTTTTGTCTGTTAAAATGCCCCAGCACTGGATTTGGCTTGTACTTTTTGAGTAGTCTTTTTTCATGTAATTGGAAATTTTAAATTCCCTGTCACTTAGTTTAGTTTTGCTGAAGAAGCTGATTGTAGGCTGGTGGCTTACTGGTCCAGTCTGGTTTGCACGGGAGAGAAAACAACCGCATGATTTCTGTTCATACATCACTCTTTTTTACAGTTGCTGTTCCTTTTACTCAAGCATAGATACCTAAAGTATGATATAAAATGTATGATATTACTACTTTGTATGCCTTTGAGAACTTGACATTTTGAGTCATTTGTATTTTAGACTCATCATTTGTGATCCTGAGGCTTATTATTAAAATTATTATTATTATTCTTATAATAACAACAGACAACAAAGGTGAAACAGATGTTATAGAGAGGTAAAGGGACCACAGGTTTATACAATGGATCTTCCACCTAAGAATAAAAAACTATATATTCAAAAAATATAACTTGTTTCGAAAAATACGAATCAACACTAACAAAATTCAGGAAAACAACAGGCACAAACCAAACAAAGTAATGCATCATTGATTAGCTGACAATGATCAGATTATTTAGTTATCAATACATACATTTAGTAGCAATTTCCTTTAAAGTTTTTGAAATGATCACAAGCTGCTTAAAGTAATTCTTCTTCGTCTTATTGTTGTTTTTGTGGTTTTTATTAAAGATAAAGACTGAAATTAAAATGTAATGTACTGAACAACAAACCAGCAAACGTGTGAAACGTGTGATCCTTGCAGACTAACTTGTGTCCATATTCCCTGTAATTGTATCGCGTTCGAATCGCCATCATACGCAGTCTGATCTTACATAATGTTCCTTTAATGGGGACTCTCTGAACAGATGCCCTCTCACTTCCCACCCTGCAGCACCACATTTAAGGTGAATTAGGTCCCCCCCCCCCCCCTCCACTGGTTCATGCAGCAGGGGGGAAAAGGGCCATTAGCCTCCCCTCTTCAGGCAGGGCGGATCTGACATCAACACTGCAGTATTATTACTGCAAAGAGCTACTGATGGAAAACACTTGGCCTGCTCCGACGGGCCATTTCCATAAACATTTACGCTGGAGTTGCAGGTAATAGGATGAAGCCATCATCTCAGTGTTTGCGGAGAGAAACACAGAGGAGATGAAGGGAAAGCTGATGCAAATCACAGATGCGAAAGCTCCAACCTCACAAACCTCCCACCAGGTGAAACCTCTCTCAGACAGCGGTGTAACAGCTCAGGAATGTTGCCTGAATTCATCTTAACATACATGCTGATTCTGGACCCTCGCTTGCTGGAGACTCATTTCCATGAAGACCTTGTTATTAAAAAAGTGGGGATTAATTTGGCCAAAAGCAACTTGGAGCAGAATTTCATCTTAAAGATTCGGTTTGAACATGTCAGCAGTCAGAGCTCGCATTTCGTACAAACAGTTGAGAGCAGTAACAGTTTATTTCATCGAACGGGATGAAATCGAATGAAAACGCGAAGGTAGAGTCATTTTCTCGGTCTGTGCCTGAGATGATTTTGTGCCTGAGTAGATTCTCTGACTTGATTTTCCTGAACGGGCAGAGGACTGAAAGAGAAAGAGCGCCCTCACCTGGTTGATTATCACCATTATAACCAGTGTGAAACTCCACAGCAGCTTTCAGCAGTCCTGTGCTTCGGGCCCAGTGTGTGTTTGTTGGTCTGCATGCTTTCACATTTGCCATTTTTAATCTGTCTCATTCCAGCTGAGGCTATGGACACAAATCAGATGCTTTTCTGGTGTTGACTGACTGTTTACCAGCTGTTCAACAGGAATTAATTTTTGCCTCACTCTTACCGTTATTTTACATTTAATATATTTCTGACTGATCTTGTTAAAAATCATTCTGGGAACTTTGTTTTGTAGGTTCTCTAGTCTCTTGATTTATCCCTCACAGATCTCCTGTTAAAGCCGTAGTGACACTATTCATTACATTTCTTTTATACTATACATCTTTCAGTCTCACAACACCAGACGACCATGCAGAAAATCTTCAAAATCAAAGTCTTCCTCTCGTTCACTTGCTCTACAATCAGTCCCTCTGCACGAAAGGGCTTTCTCAATTTTATTTTTTTCCTTTTCAACCTGATTTACAACTTTACAAGTTTTCAAATGTGTTTCATATATTCAGACAAAATGCATTTTCTTACAGTTGACAAAACCTCATAACTTTTTGTTGAACTTTTTTTGTATGGTTACGTATTTTTTGTTTCTGCTGCTTCATCTGCAGATTACTTTCTCGATTAATGGTTTGGTCCATGAAATGTAAGGAAAAGGTGAAAAACAGCCAAGTTGATGGCATCAGATTGCTTATTCACGTAATATGTAAACATTGTCAGATACAGATAGGCAGCACAACAGATGTGCAGGGCATCTAGCTGAAGCTATTTTGCAGCCCAGTTAGGTTTTTAAATCTGGGTTAAAACAGCCAAACAATTAAGTGGAGAAAACAGAATCTGGATAAAAACAACAGGAGAGATAAACCCAATGTGAGTGTTTATGTGTGCACGTATTCTACGTGACTGTGTGAACAGCACATCACCGATTTGCAGGAAATAATTTAGACTGGAAAATAATCCTATCTAAACAAACACACACACACACACACACACATACAAGCTAACACACACACACACACACACACACACACACACACACACACACACACACACACATACAAGCTAACGCACACACACACGAACAGGGATACTGCCTCATCTCAATAGCCCCCCTGCAGGCATAAAGATAGAAAAAAAAAAGTTTGCGAGGATGAATTTCACACAAAGATGCTGCATCTTAAGAATTCAAACAATGTTTAATCTCATTTAATCTCTGCCCCCCGAATCTGATCCAGGAGTTGGTTTGTGTTTTCCTGGGTTCAGTTCACACGCTAGGAGCCTTGGCGTACACGTACGATACGGATCATTTGATGAATAGTTCAGTAAAAGAGTGAGTCAAAGAAAAAAGATCTCTTTTTCCGTCGTGTTAGTCCAATTCAAACTGTACTGTAGTTTCATGCTATCAAAGACACTGGCTAAACGCAGTAGCGCTGTTTACTCCTTGCGCCTTTCATTA